>NW_028263388.1:7222904-7384154 GCF_051168715.1 Poecilia mexicana
TGAAGGGAAGTGAATTTGGCTTCATCTAAGAAAAAAAGAAAAGTTTCTGAATTGTTCAATTAAAACGGGATCATAGTCTTTACTAACCAACAGGATCCAGCATTGTTTATTTCATGAGTCTCTGCTTGACTGTTTTGATTTTTTTTCTCTTTTTGCTACAAGAAGGAATTGACAGATGAGTGCATTCAGTCCGCCATGCTGTCTGGAGGAAATTCGTACATCAAAATCCTCAGTAACTATTTAGTCTCGGAGTTGAAAATGTTCCTCATTGGGTCAAAGAGAATGGAACGCTTTGGGCTGTAATCCTAAATCTCCAAACGCTCTCTAGAGGTGATGATCATCATGACAGCAAACTGGGCTGATCCCAGTCATGCTTTAATATCAGCAGGTTGCCCTCTGACATAGCACAACAACACATGGTACCGTTCCGTCACTCTGCTGGATATCTAGACCTGGACTTTGACCTCCCACTCCGGTGAAATGGACCAGACCACTGTCCTCTGCTGTTATTGGTACTTTCAGTCTTAAAACTTTCACTCACACAAACAAACCGGTGCTCACGTTGTTCTCTGCAAAGGATGGGTTTCACCAGTAAGGAGAGGCCGTCTGCTTTTTATCTCTCCAAGCTGTTTAAGAGCGTTACCATTTATGGTGGAGCTGATGGAAGGTGCGTGTCTGCCAAAAATGTGACGCGACGCCGTCTATTTACTTGGAAACCCGGCCTCTTTCTCTTACTTCGCATCCGAGCCTCCCTCCCCGTCCCCATCCTCAAGCTCCCTGTCTTCACAGCCACTCTGACCCTGGAGGAGCAGCGCTGAGGCCAAAACAGATCGAGGAGAAAGGCTGAAGGTGTCGATGGATAGGCCATGCTAAAACGCATGCTTCCCGTTTTGAAAAATTGCCTCCAGTGTTATGACGGAAAGCTTTTTCGGCAACCGACATCAATATTGATCAAACACGGAGCAGTTACACGAGCACAAAGTGATCCAAATGCACTCCGGGTCACTCGGTTTACATTTCCCGCGGGCGGCTCTTCCGTCTGCGTGAACCCTGAAAGCAAATCCCTTTCAAAGACGGAGCAGAGGTGTTTGTCTTTAAACGTCGTAAGTGTGAGGAAACGCCGAGGCGCGATGGAGTTTGTTTGAGCGCTAAACGTGTTTGATCTTGCGGGTTTGCTTTCACAAGGGCGAAGGTGGCGAAGAGTTGAAGGGTGAAAGGAACAAAATGCGTTTGAACAACGAGGAACGTTTTAGAGATGAAGGTAAATGGTCGGAGGTTCATTTTTCAATCTACACAAATGAAACATTTTCAATGAGAACCCTGTTTTTGTCTGAAGTTGTGTGGAGTTTCAAGTGTTTGTCTGCATCAGGAATGAGTGTTTGAATTTTGCCCTAATGGGGTGATTGGCACGTCGGGAAGGGGTTTGTATTGTATACCAATGGATACCAGTTTGATCGTCTGCTCCGTCCGTCTGAGTCGTTGTGTCCTTTGGTGTAACGTGGGTCTATCTCATTTCTGTCAGTCTCATACTAAATATTTTAGTTATCACAGCATTTAAAAACAGATGTCATATGTTTGCAGCTCTAAAGCAGAGCTCCATGCCGTCTCTCCACATCCTGTCTCTACCTTCTTAACATTCTCTTTAGCAGCAGGAATCCATCCTGATGACTTTACTTCGAGTTTCACCTCTTTTTGTCCTCTCTCTCTCTCTCTCTCTCTCTCTCTCTCTCTCTCTCTCTCTCTCTCTCTCTCTCTCTCTCTCTGTGTGTGTGTGTGTGTGTGTGTGTTTACCACATTAATGCGACTCCAAACACCAACACTCGACTCGTCTTTACTCAGACGGGTCCTGAACCTGCACTTTTCCACGTGAACAAGCACTTTTCATCCCAGAACTCTAGAGGAAACCGTTTTCCCGTGCTGCTTTTCATTTGTATGGTAAGAACCATGGAGATTCACCATCAGAAACACGGTGCCAGTTCTCTGTTTTTGCCTCATCCTGTCACCAGGGAAACGCTAATTTGTTGCATATTTAGCAGCATTACAAGCTTGTCTATTAGTTCTGTTGGGGTGTGGGGGAGTGATAAACAGTTTAACATAAGGGAAGTCTTTTAAGAGGTTTGGGGAAAGAGGCTTTGGGTGTTCAGAATATAAATGCATTGATTATTGTACAGCGCGTCCATATGCATGTTAAACATCTCTAACATTTGGAGAATTTTCTCTGCATAT
Source organism: Poecilia mexicana (assembly GCF_051168715.1). NCBI lineage: Eukaryota > Metazoa > Chordata > Actinopteri > Cyprinodontiformes > Poeciliidae > Poecilia > Poecilia mexicana. Next base: position 7,225,131 of record NW_028263388.1, read on the forward strand.
TGACACACGTCAAACCAAGACAGACAGCCGACAGACCCGTACTCTTGCCTCGCTGCCTAAACCAGAGACAATATTTGTTTTGCTTTTCATCTGTCGACGCAAAGTTCAAAATCCGAAGACGCTGGCTGCCCTCCAAGGCTGGGCTAAGAAAAGAGTCTTAGTTCAACAATACTTACATGAAGAGAAGGCAAAACAACGTTTCCTAATCCGGGCCCCAGAGAGCGAGTGCTTTTCCAGCCCCGAAGGCCGTGAAATCAAAAAGGAAGAATCAATCGTGTGATCAAATAATGGATTCTGTTATTTGCTGCTTCAATGAAATGTCAAATTACACATCGCCTGTGGAGACAAAGTTCTTTTTTTTTTTACCCACTTTTGAGGTCAGGAAACCGTTCCTCAACAGTTATTGTTTTTACTCTTGTTAGGATTTTTTTGGATTTTAGAAGGAATTGTCTCTGCTTAGATATAAATAAATGAAACTCATATTGAATATGAAAAACGTCCACAAAGAGGATAAAAAAATAATAAAATTTCTCAATATTTCATGCAAGTTGTATTTAAACTAGGCCATGAACTTTAATTTAATTTTGATAAATTAATTACATGGATTTTGACATGTTAAAAATTGAAATGCAATAAATCATATTTGTTTTCCTTTTTCTACTTGCAAAAGTCCCAAACCGGAACCTTTGTGTTGTGTTTCTGGTACATTTGTAAATCTGACGCACAAGCGACACCCGCAAACGACAATAGATGAGAAATCTGCCTCTCTTGGTCCTGTGGTGTTAAATTTTGCTTTCCAAAAACGATCTGATGGGGGCGGAAAAGACTGCTGTTGTATTCAAGTGGTGCTAAAATGAGTTAGCCTATCAGAGAAGCTATTCCAGACTAAAATAGCATCTCAGTGCTAAACATGTAGCAGCAGCACAGACATCCACAATGCAAGTAGCCATTCAGTTTTCAAGTGTTTTATAAAACCCCTGATCATTCATAAAACTGCTTTGAAAATAATATTGTTTTTGGAAAAGTGGTTTGTGGATGCTGACGTTAGGGAAGCTTGTGATGGGGGACATCTGTGCTACCGCTACATGTTTGGCATGGAAATGCTAATTTAGTCTTGAGTAGCTTCTGTGATAAGCTAAGTCCTTTTAGCATAACTTGGAACACAACAGTAAGTTTTTCCAGCATGCCATTTGATAATTTTTGAAGCAAGACCCTCAGTGGGCCTTGCTTCAAGATGGATGACGGACCCCCTGATTGCCCATCATCCATCGCTTTGTATGCAGATAAATGTTGTGCGTCGGACATACTGGCGTACCAGAAACGCACAACAAAGGTTCCAGCTTGGAATATTTTTTTTTTTAGATTTTTGAATTTCATTGAGTGAAATTCAAACATCACAGCCCAGCCCCTTACAGCTAACTACTTTAAATATTTAGCTTCAAAAAGAAAAGGCCCACAGTGTCTAATGAAGGCTCTTTCGATGTGGCTTATAGGTTTCATCAGATTTTTCCACAGGATATACAATACAAAAACATAAATGGAGTTAAAATTGTCCTTTCTTCACCTTTAGCCTTTTTTTTAAACTAGGATACACTCCATCAGATCAAATACCTCTTTTACAATTTGTTACAAAACAAATGTCACTTGTTTTATCCAGCCTAAAGTAACACTGAGTCACTCCTGTATAGTTTTATCACCTCTGTGTGTGTGTGTGTGTGTGTGTGTGTGTGTGTGTGTGTGTGTGTGTGTGTGTGTGTGTGTGTGTGCGCGCCTCGTGCCTCAGGACGTGCCCTGAACAAAACACAGACAAATATGGACACGCAGAGTGCTGCCGTTCCAGATCCTCGATTAGATTAGATCGCATCAGATTTGGCGACGTTACATTAGCGCTAACCAGATTACGCTATCCCTCATCCAGCACACTTTACCTGCTAATGCTCTCTGAGCCTCATTAGCCAGGAAACAGCCACCAAAGGAAGCAATTAGAAAATCAACAGCATCTTCATCACTCACACAATCACACAGTGGAGGCATTAATCTCCCTCCAGGTAGCAGCAGACGCCTCCTCCCCAGCTATTAGTCGCTAACAACGTTTGTCCTGCGCGACGGGCCGGGGGGTGAAAGGAGTTTGCGAGCCTTTTCGGTTTTGCTTCGCTTCCACGTCTCGTGTGGATGCGTGTGTGTGTGTTTGAGTGTGAGAGAGGCTTTTTTTTTTTTTTTTATGACACGGTGAGCTTTGAACCACGTCTGTATGAGGAATGTCCCAACACACGAGCCGAGGAGAAACAGTGGCGGGGGGGAAGAATAATGACCTGCAGCTCGGTGTCAGGGCCAGATGTCTGCCGTTCGAGTCTCAGCTCATAAACAGCGTATCTCTTGTTCTGGCTTATCCGCCGCATCCCGTCAGGCGGCGGGACGTGTGTGCGACTGGGACCGTTCCTGGTGAGCGGATCTCAGCTGCATGAGCTTCCATGTGTGGCCCCCTGATTGTGTTTATTCATTCAACATCAGAGGTTGTTTGTGTGTGTGTGTGTGTACATATTTTTACGTGAGGGCATTCATCTGGGGAGAACACACGGACATCTGAGCGGCCCTCGCATCCGTTTACCCTTTTAACCTTCCTTGATGACGCAACGCGAGCCTGGCGAAGAGATGAAGGATGCGCCGGCGGCCGCGCTCATCAGAGCGGCGGAGGATGAATGGCCACGATGAGGCGACGGGCGGGATCAGACAAAAAAGAGGGGTTCGTCTGCGTCTGTGAACCCAGACAATGACGAAGAGGCGGGATGAAACGGAGGAAAGCTCGTCGTTTGCTGTGGGCAAATGAGTCGCCCGTTTTTTTTGTTTTTGTTGTCTGTTTGTCGTTGTTAGCCTCTAATCTGCAGATCTTTTTGAGCAACACTGATCTGTTTGATGCTGCTTCAACCTATGGTGGTTCATAAAAGTGTCCTGCCCTTTGAAAATCTTCACACAGCCATAAAATTGAGTTTATTTCATCAGGGTTTTTTTTTTTTTTAATATCTGGACAACCATCAGAAAGTGGAAGGTAAATAAAAGAGCTGGAACTCTGCAGAGGTTCGCCTCTCCTGCCTTTGTACATCGACAACTCCTGTGGGGAACAAAAATGATTTCATCCCAAACAACAAGCAGCACTTTCTTGTTCAAACTCAGATGAACTTCACTTTAATTCACCAATTAGAGGATATACAACAAACATTACAGACCAACAAAAAGCAAAATAAACAAACACCAAATAGTGAGTGAAGCAAAGTTACAAGAGCAATGTTTAAGTTAAATTATGACCAAGTATAGAAAATGAAAATCAGAAATAAGAATAAGGGACAAGTGGTAAACTCAAACTGAACCACTTAATCACAGTTGGACACATTCCTTCATCAATGTCACGGTATGATTTTGATCTGGTGTGAACGGACCCTCTGGAATTTGATTCAACCAGACTGGAATTTTTAAATCTTTTTTCCAGCTGTATGAGCTAAATAATGACTGAAATCAGCAATGGCAGTGTGTCATCGTCACCAACCGACTCTGCTGCTCATGCGTTGGAGACAAAATGGTGCCTTGGCGGTTGAGGAGGAGCTGTTATTCAGCAGCGGATGCTAATCTCCGTATCTCTCCTTCCCTGTGTGTACAAACGCAAGTGTTGAGTAATCCCCGCCTAAACAGTCACGGCGTGTTGTGATTAGTGGCAGCCCACCATGCTGGATTCAATGACACGCGCAGTGTTTACATTACATTACATTACCAGTTGAGCGCGGGGGACGGAGTTATTCATAGAAATGTAAGCGGCGCTTTAAAACAGGGTCTCTGCAAGTTTCATCAACTCACATTCAAGGCCTGTTAAGAGCTGTGTAAAACCATTATGAATGAAATATACATTTCGTGACAAATGTACAAAAGCAAGTTGGCATATTTTAAATAGTGGCAGCTCCAAACTATTTTTCGCAGAATGCATGTCGTGTATTACGGGGTTGACAGCAGAAGTGATCCAGTGGCTCAGACAAACGTTGTCCAGCAAATTGACAATAAATTTACTCTAATTGACAATCAATTTACTCTAACCCACGATAGACGCAAAAAATTTAACAAGCTAGCAAGCAAGGGTATGTGAGCAGCTAGGTAGTGGTAGCCTCAAATGCCTCAAGTCAGAGAATGGGATGAAGATGTCTGCATGCGACTCAAACAACTCAAAAGATGAACATCATCCAACAAAATGATGATACATTTAGACTTAGCCAGGATAGACGCAAAAACCTAGCTTGCAAGGGTATGCTAGCAAAGTACTGGTAGCCTCAACTGGCTTGAGTCACATGATGCAGTGAAGACGTCTGTGTGTGATTCAACAGATCAAAAGAACATACTCTAAGAAACTAATGATAAATATACATTTATACGTGTTAGACGCAAAAAGCTAACTAGCAAAGGTCATGTTAGCAACTCGTTAATGATTGCATCAACTGCCTCGAGTCAGAACGTAATGAAGAGAACTGAGTGCAACTCAACTCAGAAGAGAAACCTTGTCCAACACATTGATGATAAATTTACACTTACCGATGGTGTAGGCAAAAAGCTAGCAGTGGTATGCTAGCAGATAGTTAGCGGTAACATCAACTGCCTGGAGTCATAAAATACATTGAAGATGTTTGTGTGCTACTAATGCAGCTCAACAGATAAAGATCGTCCATCAAAGTGACAGTAAATTTACACTTATCTATGAAAGATGCAAAAACCTAGCTAGCAAGGGTATGCTAGCAGCTAATAAAATGCCTCGAGTCACAGAACGCAGCAATGTCTATGAGCGACTCAAACTTCTGCCTGACAAAAAAGTCTCATGAGAATAATAAACTACGTAGAATATAAGAGATAAAATAGTCCTGACACAACAAAATGTAAGACCTGCGATAAACATATTCAATTTTTAAAAATGTTTTCTAATGAACTTGACATTTTAAGGCCTTAATTTTAGATAGACAGACACCCTGTTTAAAGTCGCATGTTCACACTCGTACAGTCATGCACATTTCTTGATGGCTAACGTGTGAGCCCTTATCGGGGTCTCCTGATCATGTGCAGTGTGTGCGGTGCGCTGCTTGTGAGTTGTGTAAACAGTTGATTGCACACAGATGAAAGGCCGCCTGAAGCCCGCCGTCCACAGGCGCACGGCGGCGTTCCCGACGGCTCTGTTCTCCTCGTCGATAATTACAGACACTCGCTACAGAAGTCTGATTTCCATAGCTTGTCGTATTTGGATGTGCCGCGGCTTTTATCTCGGGGATCATGTCTCTGTCTGCTTGTTCTCGTTGCCTGTTTGCCTCAAACGCTCACACACACACGCACACACACACTCAGTCGCAGCCATACACACTGTCTGTTTGATGGAGATGTGAGTGGCAGTTGAGATCTCCGGTGAGCTCTGAGCAGCGCCGGCGCTGTGATCGACAAAAGGTCGGGTGTATTTATTGTATGCAGGGGAAAGAAACCCGGCCGGATGTGTCCTGTTTGAAAAGTACGAAGTCGCTGCCGTGTGTCCTGGTGTGTGTGTGTGTGTGATATAGCAGGTGTTGATGTTTTTTGGTCGTTTCACCAGGAATCTTACATGGTGTGAGAAAGTCTGAAATTAAGTGCCTTCCAGGTTTGTTTGGGTTTTTTTTAAGTATGACTGTAGAAAATGTAGATTAATATAAACATGTTGTTCCCAAATGTCTTTTTTTTAGTTGTCTACATATTGGGTCTTTCTTTCCCTGTTCCTTTTCTCTACTAAACATTCTTCATTAAACATTTTCTTTAAAATGTACCTTCTGGCCTTCCTTACTCTCCTCATCCTGTCCATCATTGGGTCATCATTTCTTCCATTCTTTCATTTGTTTTATCCCTCATCTTTTTTCCTTCACTGGGTGATCTTCCATTAATTATTTCCTACCTTCTTTCTTTCTGGAGTCTCTCTTTCTTCCTTCTTGTCCTCCGTTTCTTCCCTTTCCTTTATGCTTTTCCATTTTCTTTCTTTGTGTTTTTAACTCTGCTTGTCTCCTTTTTCTTTTTTTTTCAATCTTTGCTCCATTTCCCTTCCCTTTTTTCTTCTTTCATCAATTCCTCCTCTCATTTTTGGGTCATAATTCCTTTCTTGCATTTTTAATTTCTCCTTCCATCCTTCTTTCCTTAATTTCCTTAATTTCCATGATCCTTCTTCCCTGCATCCATCCTTCCATGTATCCTTGTATCCATTTTCTCGTGTCCTTTCTTTCCATCCATATACCAACTTTCTTATATTTCTTTCCTACTTTTCACTTTTATTATCCTCTTTTTTCATTGCTTTTTATCTTTCCTCGTCTCCCCTCTTCTTTTATCTTTCCTTGTCTCACGTTTTCTTGTCTCCTTCATTTTCCTTTCTGTCCATCTTTTTGTCCTTTCTTTCTGTGTGTCTCTGCATGTCCTTGTTGCCATACCGACTGCCCGCTGCAGAAATGATCATCTCTCTGTTTACATGTGTCCCTCTTATATGCGGCTTACAACCTAGATTGTACATACAGTGCAGCTTCCAACCATAATTTCATCTGTAATTGATCCATTACAATTTTAAAAACGAGTGAATAAAGTTTCCAGCGATGCTCTCGTCCAACATCGTTCTGTTCTTCTCTTCAGTTCAGGTGAACTATTCCAGGGCGCACTAAACAGCTGCTTGCCTTGCCTCTGTCTGTGCAGCCTGAAGAGTTGACCAACGCTCTGGAGATCAGCAACATCGTCTTCACCAGCCTCTTCTCCCTGGAGATGCTGCTGAAGGTCTTGGTGTACGGGCCGTTCGGCTACATCAAGAACCCCTACAACATCTTTGACGGCATCATAGTGGTGATCAGGTACGGACCACGCACCTCGTTAACCAAACCGCACGACGTCTGGCGATGATCGAAAGATCAGAACGGATCGATCCTTGTCCTTACAAGAGAGTAAGCTCATTGTGTTTTACCCGCAGCGTTTGGGAGATCGTCGGCCAGCAGGGCGGCGGCCTGTCCGTGCTGAGAACCTTCCGGCTGATGCGCGTCCTGAAGCTGGTGCGCTTCATGCCGGCACTGCAGAGGCAGCTGGTGGTGCTGATGAAGACCATGGACAACGTGGCCACCTTCTGCATGCTGCTCATGCTCTTCATCTTCATCTTCAGGTAGGCGGAGGTCGGAGGTCGTTCGATTGACGGCCGCCACGATAGCTGCTTTGTTACCACGATAGCTGCTTGGTAAGCAGCTACCGTGGTATTATCCTAGTGGTATTAAATGAAAATGGAGAAAGGCGCCAAAGTCATCTTCTCTGATTTAGTTGTCACTCGTCATTTTCCCCCTGTTGGGATTTAAAATGGAGTCTCTTTGCACTCAGCGGCTGTAGACACAAAAAAAGACAAACACCTTCATTAGTAACTTGAATGACATGAATCTGGTTCTTCCATTCGACATTAACCAGCATAAAATTCTAACTCTTGCTTGACTTTAGAAAGAATACAGGATGTCTGTGCTGCTATAGCTTTAAGAATCATTACTATGACTTTATTTTCAGCTTTGTTTGGGGTTGTAGGACCAAAAAAAGATGGACAAAATATGCCAGTGACCCCCTGTAGTCATGGGGGTCAATGACCACATCTGCCTGAGAATGGTTAAAATGTATGAATACTTCAGACCCGTTCCAAAAATGTTTCCAGCTGCTTATTTTAATAGTCCAGGCATCAAATATGTCTTAATATTTAGCTAATATCTAAAGTCTCCTCTATCTTTGCTCCTGGGGCTACAACCAGTCAGCAAGAAGGAAAATAAACTGCGCTTCCGGATTGGTTCCCTTGAAAACACCAGCCAATAGGATGTAAAGCAACATTTGCATCTACTCTATGTATTTCAACTTCCTAAGCTGCATTTTCTATCCTGGTATTTCTGATAATTTGTATGGAAATTCATCTAATTCATCCAACATTTTGTACCAAAAGAAACAACATAAGTGTTGTCACCATGGAAAAAATTCTGTTGCTGTCTAAATATTTCATATTTCATAAGTCTTAGGTAAGCAGAATAGTGAATGAGGATCTTTGTTGTCTAATCTTCCTTTTATTTTCCTCATCCCTAATAACCAGCTGCACTTGTCGTCCTTTTAAAAAAATATTTTTAGTCAACAAAGAAATCAATTCCCTGCTGAAAGAAACGACGACAGACAGATGGATTCAGTGACGTATTGTGTTTCACACTTTGAGGATTTTTAGGTGTTTGGCTCAGAACTACAATCATTTTTTGTCTTTTAATCATATTTGAGAGCTAAGGGTGAAGGTTTTTGTAACCATATGCTGCGTAACGCACGCACGCGACACGCTCCCGAACACGGCCGTTCACACGGAGACACAGCGATCCGGCAGCTCTTGTGTGCGCGCACGTAAACAGAGCTCCATTTGAACGAGCAGCTGCCAGGCTGAGCCAGCGGAGGCAGCGTTGCATTGATCCCTCGGCTCTAGTTGAGCTCCGCTGTCTGTTTTTTTTCTCAATAAAAGGCAGACTGCACAGCGGAGCCTCTGCTGTGTCATAATAATAACACCCACAATTACTTGTCTGATGTAGCGTGGCCTCTCTGCTCTCCACAGCTTTTGTTTCGCCGCCGTCTTTTTCACCGGCCGATCCACACGGCGAATGTTACGGCAGACAGACGATCGTCTCGTCTTCTAGTCTGGATCTGCATGTGCTGAATATTCAAGCTAATTAACTTCAACGTATGTTTTGTTAAATTTGCATCAAAATTCTTAATGTTTTTATTAAGACTTTTTTGTGATAAACAGACAAAAATTAGTTTAGCATAAAATGTAAGAGCTGGAGCAGAAGGTCACCTTCCACGAAAGTTATGTGACCTTTTGGGAGGGAAAAATAGACAAATACCAACAATTTGAACTACTTTTTTCCTTGTATTTCTAGTGTTTCTTTTAATGAAAACATAAAAAAGTTGGAGAAAAAATAGAATACACACACACACACACACCTTCTTCTGAGGGATGTGGATATTTTTGAAAAATTATGTAAAAAACAAAAAAGAACTACAAACCTAAAGACAAAGAAAGATCTACTAAACATCTCTTGGCATAGAAATTCAATGCGCATGAAAAATAAAATCCTGCATTTGTCATTGAAATTATATTTAAGAATGTTGAATTTGTTCTGTATCGGTTTCAGACAATTTTACATTTTGAAAATAAATTTGCTTAAATCATTATTATTTTATTTTGATTAAAATTATTTTATTTCGCTAAACTCCAATGAAAACGCTCGAGTTACACAGTCAACAACCATGGATCACTATGCTTTGGAAAAGACGAAGAAGAACCCGCTACAGGCCCCAGCGTCCTGCAGGGGCCCCAGTGTCCTGGAGCAGCCCCAGCGTCCTGCAGGGGCCCCAGCGTCCTGCAGGGGCCCCAGCATCCTGCAGCGGCCCCAGCGTCCTGCAGCGGCCCCAGCGTCCTGCAGGGGCCCCAGCGTCCTGCAGCGGCCCCAGCGTCCTGCAGGGCAGCAGTACTGATGCTTCATGGACGGTCACGCTGTCCATGGTGCTGAACTCAGCCAGGAGCTCCAGTCCCATCCAGTCTGTCACACAGACTTGGGAACTCAGGGGACTTTTAACTATATCGGAGAATTCTAGTTAAAGTTTCAAAATCTAACATTCAGGTGACTTTTTTTCTTTTTTTTTTTTTTTTTTTTTTTTTTTTTTTTTTACAAAATCACAAACAGGTCTGTTCTCGTCCTTTCTTGGTCTGAAAGGACGAGCCGGAGATCATTTCCAGGCAGTGAAATCCCTCCGTTTATTTGTCCTGAATCTACTACGGGCGTCTGATGTAAATATTTGTCCTCTGTCTTCCTGTTTGTGTTTGTCCCGTTTTCCTCCTCAGCATCCTGGGGATGCATCTGTTCGGCTGCAAGTTTGGCTCTGAGAGGGACGGAGACACGCTGCCGGACAGAAAAAACTTCGACTCCCTCCTTTGGGCCATAGTGACCGTGTTTCAGGTGAGGCCGTTTTCCCGTGCGGTTCGGTCGGGACGTTCCCTGAAACATCCAGAATCTTATCTTGTCCCTCTGGATTTGAGCTTCTTGATGACTGGCAAAACTTTTGTAGAAAGTGCTAAATTCTTAGCTGCAGATTCAGATTTATGGATGGGGGGCCATTTTTCTTCAAGGCGACGTTGTCTGCATATATATCTTTTGAAGTTCACCATGACTGAAAAGAGTGTTTTTACCCCGTAAAGAGGGGCAGATGTGCAGCAGAATGAGCTCAAACTGCTACTAAAATGTTGGAACTGGAACAAATAATTTCTAGGCAGCTCAAACCGAGGCGTTCAGTTGTACACGTGGCTCAGCTTTACAACAAGTTCAACAGTTTTCACCAAAAAGGTGACGTCTGGATGCACAGGGTTTAGACTTTGTTCATGTTCTTGATACAAGTCAGTCATTTAGCCATAGCTCTGCGCCTTCGGGTCGTTTCTGCTTGTAATATATCAATATCGAATCTGTAATGAGGAAGTTTTAAACAGGCCATTTTCAACTCTGGAACAATCAGTCACCTTTAAGTCAAAGCTCAGAACTTGTTTCTTTAGACCAGGGTCCCCAAACTACGGCCCGCGGGCCGGATCCGGCCCGCCTCCACATTTGGTCCGGCCCCCTGAACAATACCAGAAAGCATTCAGATTTTTTTTTTTTTCATTTATTGTATTTTCCGGTTTATATGTGGATTTTTCTTCAACCACCAGGGAAAAGAGAGTGGCGGTAACGTCAACAATAACGGCGCAGAGAAAGAGCGGGGCTAAAGCTAGCTTTGTTCCCCAAGAAATTTTTGTAGCTCAGGCTTTCTTTTGTTTTGCATGGCGCATTGCTGCCGTCTGTTGGACTTTTAGGGAACTGCTTGACTTTTATGTTATTTAATCAGTACAGTTGTTTGCTAGTGGTAGAGCAGATGAACACACGTGTATGAACGCCGCATTCCAGGTTGAATTCTTCGAAGCAATGCCTGTAAGTAGCAACTTACACCCCCCCCCCCCCCCCCCAATGTGGCCCTCACAGAAAAAAGTTCGGGGACACTGCTTTAGACAGTCCTTTAATACCATGTAACGTAGAGGGTTCTCTTCTTCTTTTTATTGTTTTTATTGTGTTTTTTTGTTTTTCTTGTAATACGAGTTTTACTCTAAACTGTTTGGTTGGTTGTTGTTGAGCGCTATGTAAATCAATAAATCAATCGATCAACCGAAGGTGACAGGTGTCGACTTCAGTCGGCTGAAGGAAAAGATGTCTAGGAGTTCAGACTTAATGCTGATAGTCAAATGTGTTGTGTTTTTTTGCAGTGGAGCAACACAAAGTAGTGCCTGATTGTTAGGTTACAGAAGAGCGACACATAGTTTTTACATTTTTCCCACAATATCTTAAAGTCTATTGTCTTTAGAGCTGGATTTCACTGCAGTACCAGATACAAGTCTTTGCAAATATAGACAGTGAGACTGTTTTCTCGTTAAATTTTTTTTTAAAGTTAGCTAAAGCTCAGTTAGACTGAACAGAGAACATCCGCAAGCAGACATTTTCAGACCCTGTCTTGGATTTAGACGTGCACTTTAACTGGACCATTTCCAACACCTGAATATACCTTTGTCCAAAACGACTTTACATGGAAAAAGTCCAGTAAAAGACACCAAAGTTTGCGGTTTTTGTTACAAGCAGCAACAACAAAGGCAAATGTAGCTGAAACTCTTCTGGTTTGACTTTTTAAATCCTCTTCTCCTTCCATGTATAGATCCTGACCCAGGAGGACTGGAACAAGGTGCTGTACAACGGCATGGCCTCTACGTCTCCGGTAGCGGCGCTTTACTTCATCGCCCTCATGACCTTTGGGAACTACGTCCTCTTCAACTTGCTGGTGGCCATCTTAGTCGAAGGCTTCCAGACCGAGGTACAAACTGCATGTGTGGTTTAAATTACGGAGCCCAGAAAGAATGCGAAGGAAACTTTATGCTCACAGCTAGCAGCGTTCAGGTCAGAATAACCCAGCTCGGCTCCAAGTTCTTCACTTTTCCCAGAAAAGCCTGCGTTGGAGATTAATACTTTGGCACAAGTCGGTGGTAATGGATAAGTGTTTATAGCTGCAAACAGATGAGACATTCTTGCACTCTTTGCAGTTGGATGTAAGATAGAAGATCAATGGTTGTTTCATTTTTTTTTTTTTTTTTTTGCTTCATGTCTGTTATTCCATCAGCCTTGTCGCCTCCCACTCATTAATCCTCGTTATTGTTCTGCTTATTTTCCAATGCCGTAAAGTTGCAACACGTCATGAGAGAACTATGTTGACCAGACAAAATCCCACGGCTCCCAAATCCACACTTTTACATAAGGCTTTCATGCACTTATGTTCTATTTATTTATTTATTTTTTTATTTTTATTTTTTGTTGTCAGTAAACTTTAGCCTCTCTTTCATAAATCATTTTAAATGCCAGACAAACAACTATGATGTATTACGGAGCGTGGCGTTTCCTTGTGAGAAAGACTGTAAAGAGCAAAACGAGAGGAGACAAAGATGTCTGAGCATATTTGATGCAATCAAATAAGACAGCTGTGGGAAGGAACTATGATTTAAAAAGAAAAAATGAAAACTCATTCACAGGCCTTTGCCATTTTCTTTCTTCATTTGTTTATGACAGGACCTCTGCTTCGATCCACGGCACTTTCAGATGTTGGTTTATGAAGAGTGAGAATAGAAAAGGGATGACCCAATATTCCGATTTCACACTGATTCTGCAGCTGTTTTTTGCTTAGTCTGAAGAAATGTGTTTAATATTACAGTAAAATGTTTCCAATAATATTAATAAAATATCAACAAAGATACATTTTGAAACCTATTCTATTTAAGTGAATTTCTTGCTAAACAGGTTTTAGACTATGGTAATACCATATGTTAAAATATCCACATATTAGTAATTTTTATGTGCCACTTTATGATGAACACAATATCTAAACACATTTATTTATTTGACGTTTTTTAAAGAAAGCCTGAGCTACAAAAATTTCTTGGGGAACAAAGCTAGCTTTAGGCCCGCTCTTTCTCTGCGCCGTTATTGTTGACGTTACCGCCACCTTCTGGTGCGTCAAGGATATTTAAGTGTTTTTGTTAAAACTTTTGAGCTTTGTCCGAATACTATATTTTTATATAGACAGAGTAATATGTATTTGTTTTACAATTATAACTGGAATAGTGTAGAGATGTCCGGAGTTTTCTCAGTAGCAGAGTTAGCAATAAGCTAACTGTGGAGTTGTTGATAAATAGCAAAAGGCAGACTGTTATCGCCTAACTAACTCGATAGACAGTTTTTTGTTTGTTTGTTTGTTCCTTTCATTGGAAGAGTTGGAGACCAGCACCAGATAAAAGTATTACTTTGGCACATCTGCTAGTTAGCTAGCCAAGAGGATTAATGTGTAGCCGCCTGCTGGGCTAACTAGCAAAAACTTCCCCAAACAGTGATATTTCATTGCCTTGATTTGTTGATTTTTCAAAGTATTAGCTTCCATTTGGACTTTATTGCAGCTTACAAATGTGAATAAAATATGAGTTTTAGGGCAGAACTTAAATTTTAAAAAAAGAAAAAAGCACAGACACCTTCATGTACACTCAAACATCTAAGTGTGAGAATCTCCATGGTTCCCTCAGGGAAGAGCTGTTGCCTTAACTCTCCCTTACTTCTTTTTTTTTTTTCATCTTAACATCCTTTTCTGCTAACACTAAGTTTATTTTTAGTCAGCCAAACTTTCCTTGCGTCAGGGTTGCCAGGTAACGGGTAACTTGAATGACGTGGGGAACGGCCAGGAGATGTGCTCAACTGTGGTGCCAAGACACGCACACACCGCCACACTCTGTAAAGATGTTACTTTTAATCTTCATTTTGCTTCTTTTATTCATTAGATCCACCCTTTTCCTGCTATATATGGCACAACTAGCCTCCAACCTTCATCTAAATACATTCTCATTTTACCTACCATTTTTTCTTCAGTATCTTTCTGTTTCAGGCTCTAGCAGTGTGCCCATGTGACTGTACAGTATCCAATGCAATGAGTGCATCCTTGCTGATTTATGTCTTTTTGGTGATTTTTATCTGTTTAACCCCAGAGAGAACATTGAATTAATCATGTCACACCCATGCATATTCTTGCAGTATCCACATTCAGTGCAAATGAATACATCTTTGGTTAAGATTTTGACAAGACAAACAATACTCATCTTTTATTATGGTACTAAAATTGAATTCCATTCAGTTTTGAATAAATGTACCTTTCTGAGTACATACTCAATATAGAAAAACAAATGGAAAAAAATGTCCATGCAAGTGGAAACTGGTGGCACAGTTATTGGTACCCAGGCTTTTGTTACTTTGTACAATTTGGTCAATAGGACAAAATCTCCTAAAACATTTCACTAGGTCGTGCTGGTATAAGATTCTTATTGTATGAACACAAATATTAAAAATAAATACATAAATAAATAAATAATCCACGTTTTAGACCTGAGGAGTGAAAGCAACATGAAGGCCGATCATGATTGTACAATTAATTTCTCTTTTTGCCCCAAAGACGCAAATGTGTGGGGGCCTAAACATTTCAGAAAACTCACCCAAAATTGTTCCCCAGATTAAATTATAAATTAAAGGTCTTTAACACTTTGCAGCCTTAGCGCGAAGCTCAGGAGGAGTGCGGCAAGTGACGATTGGACAGCAGAGAAGCAGGTGGCAGGAGTGTGCCGTCAGGCCGTCAGTTCACAAAACGACATACTCAAAAAAACCAAAAAAAAATCTGAAAAGCATACGTCGCATAGAGTAAACGGCTTGTGGGGTCCAAATGACACCATCTCTACAGTCTGTGGGAGGGTTAATAGCGTCAAAAGTGGACCAGGCCAATTTGCTCTACAGCGCCCCCTGAACTGAGACAGACCAAACCAAATATTGTAGAGATCTCAAATTTGGTACATTATAGATCCCCTCAAATCAAGAAAAAAAGTCTGTCCCAAAATGTGTAATGAACTCAGTCCTCTTAGGGATTTTGAGCTGTCAGCTTCATTTTCTTCCCTTACATTTTATTGGTGTAATTTGGCTGATATATAATCAAAATCTGCTGGTATTTAAAAGACTTGATCATGTAGTGCTCAGTAAAAACGGCGTCCAGGAAAGAATCAGGCTTACAGCATCTCAGATCCATCACTGTAAGTAACATAAGGTACGAGGTTCTTTCCCACAAGTCCATTCATCATTTTCGCCACGAAAAGGCAAAAAGCTCCATCTTATGTGAGATTGCATCTGATAGAAAAGATTGCTTTCTGCAGACATCACTCCCAAACAACCGGTTGCCGTATAGATGGACTTTAATGGTTGCTACGGGTAATTTGTAACTTTAAGATTCCACTTCTTACAGTATCTGACAGTTTTGGGATTTTTTTTTTTTTTTTTTTTACCATTCCTACCGTTCTGATTGTGTGCTGCCGCCAACAAAATCTTGGTCCTGGTCCGGTATTGTGGCCAGTTGATAACATGAATGAGCTTCTGTAGACTCTGTAGATTCCTAGTTAGAAGTACCGAGGAAATAACGTCAACCTAAATAAGTATAAGGTACAAAATAAATGCTTTAGTTACATTTTTTTTAAAGGAATTGGTCAGGTTAGGGTACCAACAATTGTTCCACCAGTGTTTTTCCCAAAAAACTTTTCAATGTGAGATTATACCACCATAATAAAGGATTGATTTTTACCTCCAGAAGCTGTTTCTATACGCACCAAATTAAATGAGACTCCTTGTCTTACAAGCCTCCACATTCATTAAACATCACACAGGTTAACTCTAGAGTACGACATGGCTGTGCTGTTTCTATGCTGCCCTCACTTCTCATGCTTCCACAAGTGGCTTACTGGCCCCGGCCGTCTACTTGGATGTTTTCTCCAGCAGGATGAAGTCAACATTTTCCAACATGTTGAATCATCTTTATTGTTCTCCCCTCTGCTCTCATCCACCGCTGTGGCTCCACTCCTCTCCTCCGTGCCTCCTCTCCCCTTCTTCTTCTTCTCTCCGGCCACTTCCGCTAAAAGGAAATTTCCAAGCGGGAGGACTTGCATGCCCAGCTGAGCCTAATTCAACTGCCTGTAGACTCAGGGGTATGTACAGCTCTGCCTCTCCTCCCTTCCCTCTCTCCATTTAATCAACTAACCATCCTGCCCCCTCCACCCTCCGTCCATCCCTCACCCATCCCTCTTCACCCTTTCCTCCCCTCATCATTTCCTACGGCGGCTTTGCAGCGACGCCGTAGACCTCTCGACTGCCAGTTTCCACTCGTGACAGAATGATGAATAACATCGTGGAGGCCATTTTGCATCGTTAATTTGACAGGTTAATATTTAGCAGACATTAATGTAGATATTAACATGCAGCTCTAAGCCACACTTAGCCACGACTGCCTTCAGGGGACCGCTTAGCCTTATTGGAAAACAAAACCTTTCTAACTTGTTCTCGGTGATATTGAGCAGTGCAGGATTTAGTTTTGAATTTTTTATTTTTTATTTTCCCCAAAAGTTTCGAAAATCTTTGTTCCTGCCAGTCCAATCCAGTAGAGTACTGAATGGGAGCTTTTCCAAGGCGTCTGAATGGACGCTGCTCTCTCTTGGGTGTATAAATCAGTCGAAAAGTTGAGCAGCTGTAAAGATGAGCAAATAATTGGCTCTTTGATAAGAAGGCAAAACGCCACGATTCCCCAGGAGTGTTTCGGTCCCAGACACAGTCTAATTAGGACTAATAACACAAGTGAGGATGTGGGGAAAAAGATTATTGATCATTTCTCATTTAAAGTCATAGTTTTGAAGCAGAGGTTGACCGATTCGCAGGTCAACCCTCTTTTTGGACCAAAGCTTCTAAATCTCAATCTCAAAATTTGATTTTGAAATGAACGTTCTGCAGAGCCTGCTGTTAGTTTTCTCCACTTTGTCATCCTTTATGCACAAAGTGAAGAAATAGTAAGTCGAGGGCTACACTTAGTCCTATCGGATAATGTCTAAAGTTATACTCTCTATATTCTCTGTTGTCTGTGTTGCACCAAGTACATCAGTGTGACAAGGTTTTCACTTAAAACGATATATTTAACCAGTTTACTTCTTAGAAAATGAAATTCCAAACATAAATAACTCTTAAAATGAGAAGGTTGAATCCCATGATATATCTTGGGTTCTGTCTACACTGAGCTCCCACCGCATCCTGAAGAACCTACTCTGGTTGGCTGTGGTGGTTCAACGATGCTCTACTGGTACTAAGCGACCTAAAGTATGCCATGGAAATATCCCTTTATATTACCATCAGCCTGAACCAAACCCAGATAAATCAATGCTTTTATGTTCTACACACCAAATTCTGACTGTAGTATAAATGTCATCTGGACTCCAGCCTCATCAGACCAGAGTTTCATAGCCCATCTGCTAACCAGAGGTCAGTCGCACTTTCAGTCATCTCAAACCACTCTGACTCTGACATCGAGATGTTTCCATCCACACATCCAGATTCTGGATATTTGCTCTTTCTTTGGACCATTCTCCATGAACCTGATGGAACGTTGTGTGTTAAAACCACAATAGATCCTCCTCTTGAGGTTAAAAGTCATGTTTACCGCATCTTGATTCTTAAAGGCACTGAGCTGCTGCTGCCATGTGACTGACAGAAATATAATAGTGGTGACAGAGAGCAGAAGCAATTTCCAGTCAGCCATCTATCCAGACGCAGGAAGCAAATCTCCCATCAGGCTGTCGGAGCATGTTTCCCATCATCTGCCCGTCCTCTAACCTGCTCTCTGCATGGCTCCCTTACTGCTGCTCAGACTAACTGAAGTTCTGAGCTCACCTGAGCTCAGAAGAGATAACCAAGTCTCCAACATTTGCTGTGTGACTTGCTTTGTTCTCCCTTAAAAGCAGACTCCATATCAAGCCTCATGTTGAACGCTCAACTCCAAGCAACGCTTTCTTCCGACTGTCATCTTTGTTCAAATTCTGTGCTGGCAATGGCAAGAAATCTCCCTGTTTCAAACTCATGTTTGTAGTGGAGGAGAGTAGGAAATATGGTGCGGGAACTTTTTTTTAATTTATGTTTTGGGAAGTCCCCCCCGCCCCATCAAAGTGAGATAAACTCAGCCAGTTCAGAAGAAGACGGCTCATAAATCCAGAGCTGCCCAGTCCTCTCACAGAGATGAGACCATAACTTTAGGATTTTACTCTTGTTCTTTAAGATTTCTGTGCTACGTGAGATCAATCTGATATCACAGCATTTCCATTTACAAACTGCGCAAATTGGAATTATGAGAATAAAATAAAATGTTTAATGGAAGCACCCTAATTAGAAAAAAATGGTATTTCTATATAAAGTTTTTTCACTAGCATAAGTTGTCAAAATTAGTGTATCATGCAAAACTGCAGTGGAAATGCTTTAGTCACGCGATTGACAGCCAGACGTTACGGCTGGCAGAAAAGACGAAGATGTTGACAGAAAGTGGCAGGAGGCTGATGGTGCACCATTTTTTAAAACAATTTATAACGTGAAAAAACATATTTTTTGGAAACACCACAGCACTGTACTTTAGTTAGAAAGTGTTTTTTTTTTTGTTGTTTTTTTTTACATTAGCTGAATATCAAAAAGGTTTTGTGCACATTTGTAATGGAAACGCAGTTACTGAAGGATTTGAGTGAACAGAGTGCTGCTCAACAAGGGCCGCTGTCATTAGGGTTGCAGCTAGCGATTATTTTAGTAATTGATTATTCTGACAATTAATCTGGTTTTAAAAAAATTACGTTGTCCGTATTTTATATATTTTTTTTCCTTCAATATTAGAAATAAATTAACAAAAATGCAGAGACACATAATCCAGTTACTTTTTAAGTAAGAAAATAAACAAGTTAGTGTTGTCATTTTTTTATTTATTTTATTGTGCTTTATAAAAATACATTAGCACAGCATTTCTTCAGCGAATCCTTAATCATTTGTATCAAAGCAGGCATTTGCAGTGCAGGTCTGATCTATTGACTATTAATAATTTGATAGCAAAAGGTGCTTAATAGGATTTTTCTTTACTGAATTTGAATCCGATGAAGCAAAAAGTACTTCAGGAGGTCTGGGTAGAAAATATTTACAAATTAGTTTGTTTTTTTTCTACATTAAATGCAAAATGTGGATTTTCTCATGTAGTTTTTTGGCCTGTTTACTGCTCTGAGTGTTTACTGCATTATTTGGAGTCTGTATACTCCATATAATGATTTATCGATTATTAAATTAGTTGATGATTATTTCAAAAATGGATTTATACGATTAATTGTTTCAGCGCTAGAAGTCATTAGAGGTTATGTTTCGCGTTTTCCTTAGAAATGTGTGTTCTTTGTATACTGTATATACTCACAAACTAGTCCTTTAAAGAAGCCGGTTTCATGTGGAGCATTGCGAATCTTTGCAAATATGTCAGAAAGCGATTGGAATAAAATCGTACGCAAAGGTGATCCATTTGATTTGGACCACTGACAATCACACTCCCTGATTTGTGCGATGTTGAGTATTTTATTTCAATATAAAGGGTTTGTTTAAACTTAAATCCAATTTTTAACTAATCTAAAAGTTTGCGTTTACAGGTGGCACTTTTAGTGAGCATGCACACACACGGAAACAATTACTCAGCTTCCTGTTATCAACCATTACTCTTTGGCTCCCGTTTTTTTTTCTTTTTGAAGAAATGTAATTGAGATCCTCCCGTTCGCGTCTGCTCTCGATTATCGAAGGGCCCGCCAGCGAGCGCTCCCATCTCCTCCTCGCAGGTCCGAGCCTAAATTGGGGGTGGCAGAGTGTAAACAAGGAGATACAGGTAAACTCAGCCTCCGATCTCCCCCCACAGATCATGTCTACATCTGATCTTTTCAGCTAAAACTCTGAATGCAGGGTGAGTAAAGCATTTACTGATGTGTGCTAACACCGCTACTCCAGAATGGAAAATTCATAGCCTGTTTTTGCCGCTGACTGTATTTCTGCTGAAATTAATTTTCCAAACTAAATACCAGATGGGACTTCAATAATTGGTGTTTGACGACTAAATAATAGGTCATGCCTGCCTGGAAGGCATTTCACATAATAAGACATATTATATCTGTTCTTTTTTTTTTTTACAAAAACAGGCTGAAAAATAACAACAGTGAGCTGCTCCTTCGGTTTGGTTATTTATCATCAGCTCCTTAGCAGACAGTAAACTGAATGTTACGCTGTGGATGAGGCACTTGGGTATAAAAGCCATATAACACTGTGTACGGTGTTCTCAGCAATGAAACAAGGCTAATATTAAACCAGAACTCCCTTGGAGCTCATCTTCCTACTCCGGTTTAACTTGTATCTTTTCATCTTTCCACATCGATTAAAAAAACATTAGAAAGCTGCAGGATTGGAAAACAATCAATAGATCCCAAATATTTACCAGGATGCATCTTTTTTTTCTTTTTGATGAAGTGAAATAATGAGCAGCCTGAAAACCGTTTTTACTGACTTTATAATTAAAGGTTATTTTCTTTCTCAATGCACCTTTCAAACATGCCAAACTTTAGAGCTGTTGAAGAAGGCGTTACTCGATATTCCAGAGCTGTATTTTAGTTAGAAATACAGAACTAGAAATATCCCTTATTGTGTGAGAGTGGGTAAAGTCAGTTGTACCAGAGGCAAGTTAAAAGTAGCAGGGAAGGATCTACGTTGACGCTACTTTGTGCACTTAGGATGCAGCAGTCTGTGACTAAGCAGCTCTTCAGTCCTACAGCAGTGTCGTATTTGAGGTGGGAAGTATACAGACAAGGGGTTGTTGCTAAATTTCTATCATTGCCTACTAATCTGTACGTTTATCAGTCAGTTAATTTTTTTAACCCTCTTGTTTAGAACAACAATTAAGTTCAAGAAACTTTACCAAAGGAGCCGAGCTAATTTTATGTTTTTAATGTGGACTTGAGAAATAGTTCTGAAGAAAAAAGTTGAGTTTTTTTTTAACAGTATGCCCTGAGACTCTTATGTAGGTTTTCCACAGATTTTCCGTTAGAAACACCCGCTACAAGATGTTTCAGGGTTTCAAACTTGCCACGCCTGGTGCTAGGGCTGCCATCCAGCAGCCCACCGGGTTTTTGAGTGAAAAAATATTCAAAGTGGACAGAAAAATTCAAAATATTACCTGGTAATTATGTGTTATTAGAAGACTTTATTAACAACACTTAAAACACCGACTATAACGTCTTAAAAAGAAAAAGGCAAACATTATCAAAATACAATTAAAATAAATGTCAATTATTTGAACTTAAGTTGCTTCATCCTAATAAATATAAAATAATGCTTAGCCTGGTGGGGGCACGAGTACAGCCTCATGGCCCGCCAGGCTTATAATACAATTAGGGAAAGCCAGTCAGTTGTCATAAAAACTGGCTACCTGTCTGTTTTGAACCACCTGGACATGGGGAAAAAAGGAAAGGAATTAGCCATAGACGCAACAACCACAGAGAGAAAAACTATAAATTTCAAACATAATGGAGTGAAAACACCTAAAATACATGTTTATCAATGAAAAAACGTCTGACAATGTCTTCTCCAACTTCAGCTCGACAACCCATAAGCTAACGCAGCTGCGACTCCAAGATATCTTCGGGTTCTTCATATGTCCTGCTGTGAGCCCACATTTCGAAACAGCAAGGAATCCTCTAAAATATGTAAATGCATGATTACAGAGACCATAAAAGGGTCAAAGTGGCCCTTGAGTTGATTGGCCCACCA
Organism: Poecilia mexicana; assembly: GCF_051168715.1. NCBI lineage: Eukaryota > Metazoa > Chordata > Actinopteri > Cyprinodontiformes > Poeciliidae > Poecilia > Poecilia mexicana. The sequence goes on from NW_028263388.1 coordinate 7,246,970, forward strand.
GTTCATTGCCATCCACTCTTGCTACATCATTCCCCCCGCACCCCCTCCTCAGCCCCCAAGCTTCCCAGGTCAAGCAAATCAGATGGGGGTTTACGATGCAGTGGCATTAATCGGTGGGAAGAAAATGCAAATGCGATCACCAGAATAGAAAACCCAGAACGCACAATATTCATACGCTCTTTTTCTTCTTGGCTCGTGGGAAGTATCAAGAAAGTAATTTGTCAGTTCAGGAGGTGATGCATGGCGGTTTGGTCCGGAGGCTTTTCTACCTACTGTTTATTCTCTCTGCTGCCACAGAGGTCTGACTCACTGGGCCGGCTTTTCATTAATACTCCGTCCACCGTGGCACCCTCTCCCGCTTTAAAATAATATCTGCCAGCGCCAGCGAAGCGGAACAAATACAAGCGACATATCTAGTTGTTTTTATTTCCACTGATTTGAGAGAGGAAATCCGTCCATGGAAGAGGTAACCAGAGGAGAAGCATGGGGGGGGAAAGATTCAGAGAGTGAGGAAGGACGAGTTAAATGATAAGTAGAGAATACTTTGAGCAGCTACAGAGGCGAGAGATTCATCCCTAAACGATTCTGCTGATGGGAGGATAATTTAAAGAGTAGTGCTTTGAAGAGCATCCAGCTTGCTTTGTGTAATAATTAGACAAACAGCTTCTCCTTACTCAAAAGCTCTCAGTGTTGTTTTTAGTGACGAATAAAGGAATTTCAGAAACCTGTCATGTCAGGGCATTTGCTCCATAGTCTCAGTTTTCCTTGCACAGCAGCACTTTACACAGCTGGACCTTTGTAACAGACATCATAACTCAATAATGCCCAAAACACAACGCTTGTGTCCGGCTTTTCACGCTCTGACCAGATTTATGCATGACTCAGCAGTCCAACAGTATGTACCGGAACCACACCAATAAACTCAAAGCGACTCAAACAAGAACGCTCTGTCACTTTTTTTTTTTTTTCTGTACTTCTGAGCTCTTGCCACTTTTTGCGAGTAAAATATTTTTGTTGAATTCCCCCTCCCCCCGAAGCGGACGCGACTTACTTTGCCACTGTACCTCACTTCCTGTCACTCATGACATTCCCGTCAATTTGTTGCACAGCTGCAGACAAAACAGACCTCAGGGAATCGCAAGCCATCTGCGCCACCTTAACGGGTCCTGATCGTTGCGTTTGTCAGCCGACCCAATTTTCCGTCTGTCGGAGCAAAATTGGGTCGGAGCAAATACTTAGAGAACGTGTTGCACAAATAACTGTTATTTTCTCACTGTGCGTACGGTTATATACCAAAACAGTGTGACAGCATCTTTAGGGTGAGGTACCACAACTACTTTGAAAAGCTTGGACACCACTAATACTCAGTAAGGTTTAGATATTACATCTTATCAAATGTATCCATCACAGCTATAGGTTTGGAGGAGACATTCAATTTCACATGTCAACATTAGAGTTAGGAGTAGTTGCTGTATTTAGGAGTTGCTGTATCACAAATGCTTGAACTGATTTAAGTATAATTTCTAAACAGATAGACTTAAATATCACAATTAAAATAATATCTTTAGTAAGCAAACCTCAGTCTGTCGAATGTTTTATTATTCCATTCCACTTTGTGGTAATGATAAACCTTCTTCTGTGTTTGGTCTGACAAAACACCAGGTTCTGCTTTGTAATATCTCCTTTACTCATTTATTTCACAAGGGGGACGCTTCTAAAACCGGGTCAGAGATTGATTCTGTTGCACGAAGCATGGAAGACGTCAATGGCAGCAAAAAGGACTTGTCACCTTCAACAGGTAAGCCACGATCGTCAGTAACATATACCGACTGTACATAAAATGCCACAGAGGACCGATGTGAACCGCCTGATGTGAAAAACATCTTGCACTACGTGTGTGCTAAAGTTTTATTTGGACAACCTGTTTCCTCAAGGTGTACCTCAGTTATTCCCCGCCTGCTGTCTTTATGGTCATCCTCAAAGCAGAACAGCAGCTTTATCCACCACTCGTTGTGTGCCAGTTCCCATCCACTCTTATTGCTGCTCAGGCAGCAGCCTGGAAAGCAAATGGAAACACTGTGGTAAGCAGTGCAACTTCCAACTTCCTGTCTGTCTCTTCAGGCGCCTATAAAGCTGCGTACCTGGCTGGAAGACCCACTTTTTTACCATCCAACATTTTGTTAAACCACAAAGGAAAAATTAGCATTTTTAAAGTTGCATTACCCTCCTATTGCTCTGCATTGGTGTTGCTGCCAAACACAATGTTCCTTCCATCAGATCGCTGGTGTGCTGATGTATTCGTGTTACCCTACAATTACAGATTCTCCATTTTTAAGTCCTTCTTTTTCAGAAAATAAAGCAACGTATGAGCATCCTCATAGACTCTAACAAATCTCCATCTGTCTGTTCTTCAACAGTAGTGCCGGTGAATGGTCACGTGGAAATGAAGACCAGTCTGACTCCACCGCTCATCACCCACACCGCTGCCACGCCCATGCCCGTCCCCAAGTTGCCCGTGGCTGGTGACCCCGTCCTGGGCTACGAATCTCGTCAAGGCAGCAATATCTCCATGGACCCAGCTTGCTTTGACAAATCTCCTGTGAGTAAGAGTGTTATTCTTTTCCCCTACGCTTTGCAGTTCTCTTTTGGGATGAAGGTTTGCCAGGATGTAACCGAGCAGCAAGAAATTGCCTCCTCTTCCACTCGCCTGTGGCCACAGTGTCTCAACTGAGTGTGTGTCTCTTCCCAATGAGCGACGATGATTGATGTCTTCTATCGATCCGGCCGTCTGCTTTTGGCTGTAATCACTGCTCTATGTGACAAGCTGATGATCAAAAAGAAGACTTGAGAGATTAAATCTCAATCTTCCATGTGCTCATGTCTATCTATGTCAGTAGCTACATCTCCATTGACAATAAACAATTGGACATGGACAATTCCGCTAATGTCAGTGAAATGCAATTTTGCAATTGCGGTGTTTCCATGAAATAAGAAACTCAATTAAAATCACACATGAATAAGTTTTTTCATGTGATAAGTTATCAAAAACATGCCGCGCATAATCCTCCAGCTACTTCCTGTTGTTTTCTTCTTCGTGGTTTGCACAAGTGGCAACATCTGGTTGTTGATCACGTGATTTGTGTGATGCAAAAAGAGTGTTTCCATTGTAGTTTTGCGAAGTAAACCAATTTTTTGTAAGCACCTCATCTTGGTGGAAAAACTTTTTATAGAAAAGAAGTTTCTATAAAAAGTTTTATAGTTTTTTCGGAATCTGGGTGTTCCCACAAAACAAATTTATTTTCAAAATGTCAGATGACTCAATTATATGGTTAATGGAAATGCAGCTGATGTGAGTCACAGCTCTGATTATCACATTGTAGAACAGCTCTATTAAGGTCAGGTGCCCAGAAATGCAAGAAAACCACACAACTAACCAACAAAAAACAGAGAAGTCATGAAGACTTTTCTCATTGGTTGTTCTCTTGCACCGCTGTCTCCACAGACCAGCGCCCGCTCCTCACCGCACGGCCAGTGGACGACCGGCAGCGGCTGGGGCAGCCGCCGGTCCAGCTGGAACAGTCTGAGCCGTGCGCCATCGTACAAGCGGCAGAAACGACAGTCTGGTGAACGGCAGTCTCTCTTGTCCGGGGAGGGCAACTCGAGCTCCGATGAAGGAGACGGTGGAGGAGAAGGCGGAGGCGGGTTGGTGGATGAAGACGACACGTCCCTTCCTAGGACGGACTCGATGTCGCAGCCTCACGGAGGACCGCGGCACAGGAGGATGGAGTCCGTGGAAACTCGGAGCTCCATGGATTTGCCTCCTGAGGCCTTACTGCAGGTAGAGCAGTTTTTGAAGCTGTTTGACTTTACAAGCTTCTTTAAAAGTGTTCATACCTCTTGAACTTTCCCTCATTTTGTCCCATTACAACCACGTCTTGGTAAGGTTGTGGAGAATCAACAGTGAAGACCAAGGAACCCAGCGTAGAGGTCAGGGAAAATGTTGTGGAGCAGTTTAAAGCAGTTATCTTGTAAAACGAGGAAAGATTAAGTTAGGTTGATGGCAAGGAGGTGTTCCAACCTCTAAGACTTTAAGCTCATGACCAAGTTGTGAAAATACCAGTAGGAAACCCCATAAATCTTGGATTTGATTGCAGTAATGCCAAACAAGAGTTTTCCATTGATTGTTGAGAAGGATACAAATCAATTTTGATGTGTCGTATAAAAAAATTTAGCATGTGGAAATATTGGCTTCAAACAAGAAATGTGACTTTGATTTCACTTTGCTTTCAGTGAAGACATTATGAATTTAAATTAGTGGTGGGAATCAGTTAATTGCAGGGTCTGTTAGGAATTGATGTCCTTTTAATAGAAAACTAATTTTTGCTGCTAATAAGTAGAGCTCAAAAACAAAGATATTTGTTGTTTTTAATTGTTATGCTTTTCAGCCAACAGATTGGAGCAAAGTGCTGTTATAAACATTCCACCTTCAAGCACTTCAGGAACCCTGAATGTAATTTCTTTGAAAAAAAATCTTCTTTAGAAATGTGGACAACAACATTAACATTGTAACGTTGCTACATCATGTTTAGCTTTGAGATGCTACTTTAGACTTCCTCGCTAACTCCTTTTAGCACAATTTGAACACAGTCTTTTCCAGCGCCCATTCAGATCGTTTTTTGTTTTGTTTTTTTTTTAAGCAAAAATGAACCCTCAGTGGACCAAGAGAAGCTGCTGTTGTTTGCGGATGTCGCTTGTGCATCGGGTTTTATGGTTGTACCAGAAACAAAGGAATACATTGGTTCCGGATGGAATAAATATGATTAACAGTGTTGAAAATTTTAACCCTTAACATTTATGTCATTAATTAGTCAAATTAACATGTTAAAGTCTTAATTAAAATATGTAAACACATTTGATGGGGAATACTTTTTTCTTATAAATATGTTAACTGATGCATGCTGGTTAGATAAAGGCCTACATGCAAAACACTGCAAATCACCATGACGACAGCAGGGACACAGAAGGTACTCAGACTTGATGGGAAGATGGACGAAGGACATGCAAATGCATTTGAAAACTATTTTATCATTTCGCTTCCTCCTTACAGCCACTAAAATGTATCATGTACAACAGATCTGACTATCCTTCGGTTTTAGAAGCCTGTAGATCTGCATGTGTAGAACTTAGAAAGGAAGGTAATTGTATTTATTTAGCACATTTTCAGCAAAAAGGCAATTCAAATGAATTAGAAGGAAATACAAATAAAATAGCAAACCAAAGGAGAGAGCAAAAGAAGAAAAAGTATAGCACTACATATTAGTTCCCCATGTTTAAGAATAAGTAGTCCGTAATGTATAAACTAGTAGGGGTTTCTATGGATTTCTATTCTGATAATGTTAATCTAAGGTGAGTTCCTCTGAAGTATATAAAGTAAATGTTCCCGTTCTGGGTTGCTAAGCAAAAGTAGTCCCTAATTTACTTACCTTCATGTTTTTTTTGTGTGTTTTTTTTTTTCATCCACTCAGGTGCCCTACCTGCACCGCTCAGCCAGCATGCACAGCTCCAGGCCCCCCTCCCTGGCCCACCTACGGCCTCCAGAACACAGCGACTGCAACGGGAAGGGAACTCCGTCAGCCCTGGGCCCGACCAACGTCTCCCTGGAGGAGAACACAGAAGACGAGAACGCAGAGGAGGAGGTCAACCAGGTTAGTCTCCGCCTGCAGTTACCTTCATACACTAACTCTGCCCTCCTGAGATGTTGGAGTCTGAAAACTATGACAAGCTTACAATTACCAGATTTGTACTGATGGTCACATCTTTTATTCGTAAATCTGGTTTATTCAGCAGGAAGCTTTGGACATCTGGATGACTCATGTTCTGTGCATGTTTTCCTCTGTGCAGAGCCGTTTTGCCAGGATTCTCCGATGGATGGAGAAGAAGCAGCCAGCATGGTGTCGGCAGAGAGACACATGGTCCCTCTACCTGTTCCCCCCAGAGTCCAGGTACACTTTTTTTTTTTCTCTTTTTTGTCAAAATCTTTCCATTGGGTCTTTCAGATTCATATCTGTAACAACAAAAAAAGTTTTTCAATCTCTATTCCAACTGTAAAGCTGTGAAAATCTTGTCACAAAGACAGTAAACTAATCTGAAAATGTACTGATAAAATGTAATCTTCCAATTGACCAGAAAAGGGTTTTTTTATCGCTGGGCTCGACTGACATTCCATAGTGCTGACTCTAAAGTCATTTTTCCGCAACATGAATGCGTCAGGTTTTTTTTTTTCACTCATCCCTTTTTATATCAACTCCGATTCCCTCCCACACTCACACTTCAGAAGTCTCTTTCATCTGCACATTTCTGCCGTATCAGGGCTGAGCGAGCGGCAGCCGAGGGAGGAGGGGAGTTTTTCCCTCTGAGTGCGTCGCGTTTTCTCGGCCAATCTACACTCCTCCGCCATCATTTTTGCTCTGAACTACAAAAAAAGTAAATGAATTGTTTTCCTATAATTACACCACGATGATATCTGAACAACATTTGTACCTTTTCAACATCATTAAGAGTTTCAGGTTTCATAAGCCTCCAGTTTAAATATAGACTTATATTTTTGAGTTGTTAAACTTTGCCTTTTAACCGCTGCAACAACCACAGAGTCTGTCAGTACAGGGTGACATTTGTACAACTATACAGCAAAAAAAAAGGCAATATTATGGGTTATTTAGCCTGTTTTAAGAGGAAAAAAATTGCAGGTTTAGCAAGCTAAATATGCTCCTTTAAACTAAATATTTTGTTAAAAAATGTAACTTCAAGCTTAATTTCAAATTAAATATTTAGCTCTAACCCAAAAATTTATTTTATAGCTAAATATTTATTAGCAAGCTAAATATTTAGCCCCAAACTAAATATTTTGTTCTTCATATTATCTTCAAATTAAATGTTCAGCTCTAAACAAAATATTTATTTTGTGGCCTAATATTTATTAGCATGCCAATTTAGCTTTGCTAGGTCTCTGCAGACCTTTTAGCTAAGCTGTTTATTTGGACTTAGGCAAATATTAAGTGTCGAATTGCATGTTCAGCTCGAAACTAAATATTTATTTTGAATCTAGATATATGTTAGCAGTCTGAATATTTAGCCTCAAACTAAACATTTAACTCCAAGCTAAATATGTAGTTAGCAAGCCAAATATTTATTTTGAAGCTAAGCTAAATATTTAGCTAATGTGCAAATTAACTTGCCGATAATTGGAAGTGGATTACCAAAATAAAAACTGGATCATGTGAATATTTATACAAACTCATGTCACACCTTCATCGTTTATATTTAGCTTATTCAGTTTGCAAGCTAAATAGTTAAAACGGTTTGCTAACTAGATATTTACTTGATGAGCTAAATAAGCAAAACATTTAGTCATTAACTTCAACATTTAATTTAACTAGATATTTAACTTGGAACTAAATATTTTAACAAAATAAATATTTATCTTATTTAGGTTGCTAACTAAATATTTAGCCTGTTAATTAAATAGTTAGTGTGAGACAGTGGCATTTATAAATTAATGAATTATGTAGTGAGAATATGTCTTTAAAAACTGAATTCCCGTCTATTTATTTTATGACATGTTATCTTATAACCTAAATTATTGCCGCCTTGTTTTGACCGGGTCACTTTAAAAACGGCGCCACATATTTCAGGCTCATGGGTTTTTATTCAACCTTCAAATCAACCATAACACTATGATGAGATCATTTAGTATATCTCTGCAGACCTGTTAGCTGTGCTGTGTTTGAGCTCATTTAGATGTTAAATCAAGCAAACAGGCTGTTGAAAGAGGATCAAAAGCTGCATTTGTCTGGAGGCGTTCACACGCAGCCATCCAGGTTCCTGCAGCTTCTGAATTCAAAACTGTTTTCCTGCTGACAAATGTTTGTTTTCCTGTCAGGCTGTAAATGCCACAACAAAGGTGGAAATAGCTTTGGAATGATTTATTATTATGGGCTTTTTTTTTCTCTCTATCACAATAAAACCCACAAACTTAGAAGCCAGAAAGAAAAATGCACAACACATGATGAAAATGTGGTTTTCTTCATAATTTTGTTTTTTATCAGAGCGAAGAAAATAAATGTTTTTAACAAATTAAATAAATAGTACTTCCTCGTGTTTTGGTACAGTAAAGACAAATTCATTATTCGAAGTCAAGCAATCATTCATCTCGGTTCTTTTCGGAGACCTGGATGCTTCAGCTCCCTGGTTTCTGTTGCATACATTTTGGAAAGGGTTTATGGGGAAACCCCTCCTGGGGTCTGCTGTTGTCGGGGCTCTAGGGAAACAGAAGGAGCTGGTCTCAAAGCGGATTCGTAGCTGGTTTTCAGTCGCAGTGGGCCGTTGAGCTCAGAGTGACACTGAGGACTCCGGCTCTACGTGTTGCCTGACTCAGACGCCCGTTTGCACTCACAGTCTCATCAAGAGCCAGCGGCGGTGCAGTTGGGGAACTGGAATCAAGCTGCTCTCACATTGACCTGGGTTCACCTTGTCCGGCCTTTTGTGCACGTTGCACTTTCCGCCAATTACTGGGGAAGTTTTTAATGAGTGAGCGCATAGTCTCTGCTTTCTTCGAGCCGGACCCTGAGTTATTTTACCTCCTGAATATCTTGTGAACTAAGACTGAGCGCTATAGAAAATCTCCAATGATATTCAGGGCTCACTGAGTGAAGCTGCTATTGTTGATCTGGTGAAACATTTCAGTTTAGATATTTTTATCAAGAGGATCCCAACATGGGTCAAAAATCAGAAACTCAAAGCTTTGTTTTAATGGAAGGCTAACTGTTTACTGTTTACTTTTTGTGTTTTGTTTTTTTGCTGATACTTAAGCTAATTGCTTAATTCAGTGTGGTTCCACAGCATTGTCAAAATATTATTTATCTCTAATCAGACAAAACCTGCAGAAAACGATCCCCTGCTTTCCACAGTCTGTACTTTGCTTTAGTGCTAATGCTAGCATGTTCATTCTCTAACATCACTACTGCAGTGGACTCCCTAGTCATCGTTCTTTGCAGATTTTTCTATGAAACGTAGCTCCCAATTATTCATGGGAAATTAGGCTTTTCAAACTTTATTTTATCTTTAGTTGTCTGTTATCAACAGAAAATGTAGCTTTTTGGGCCAGGCTAGCCTAATGCTAGTGTCCACCATCTTGATTTCACTTGAGTAATTCAGAACTCAGCTCAATGAATATTTTGGTTTGATTCCAGTTAACCGTAATAAATTAGCAAAACTTGCATAAAAAGAAATTGCTGCTTTATAAAAATTCGTGTTTTGCTTTGGTGCTAGGCTAATGCTGGCTCGTTTACTCAGTTGGTTGAAGTGAATTCTGGTGCGGTCCGAATGGACATGTGAACGCAAGCGGACTGGAGACCTCTCTAAAAGCAGGAAGTGGACTGTAGTGCAGGGCATTCTGGGTAGATGCAACCAAAACAAACACGTGAGTCTAGCACTCGCAGGAGAAATGGTTTCTGGATTTTGGTCCGAGACAAAAGAGAAATCCTACACCCACTAAAATCTGACTCCTCTCCACTTTTGGTTACATTTCATGAAGAAGGAAGTTGTTGAGAGGTTTTTGTGTCGTTTCCTTCAGTAGTACTTGTTGCAGTGCCACCACAGGTGAGGAGGGGAACTGGTTTTTCTCATAGTGTCTGGAAACAAACCGCACCAGCTGAAAATGTAACAAATGTTGCCATTTCAAGTCCCAATTGAACCGAGTCTGCCACACAGTTAGATTCAAAGGAGAAATCCAAGGTTTGATCAACAAGTGTTTATTGCCTCATTTGCACTTTTCCAAACCGCGCACACCAAATTAGGCTGTGAATGTTTAAAATTCTCCATCTAAAATCTAGAACTACACAGATCTCCAGGTGTCAGAGTGGCACTTTTGGACTTTAACAACAATCATTTTTAAGAAGCAAAGATCAGGACCGAATACCTAGAATCCAATTGGAACATCTCGAGTTTGTTATTGTTGTTGTTGTTGTTTTTTTAATGACTTCTGTTAAATTCTGTCAATTTCTCCTCTTGAGTTTTAATACGCTTCATGATATTTGGAAAAGCACGAAACTCTCTGTGATGGCTATCAGACACCTTTATACCACCTGTCATTCAGGAGGGTTTGTTTTGACGCCGGAAAAAACGGAAAGGTCAGGAGGCTCAGGAGAGTGAGGAGGGGGGGGCAGGTGGGTTGGAATGAAATCTTCCGACTCCTGTCAGAATCTGTTTCTCATTCACTTCCTGTTATCAGGATGACTTCTGACTGAAAGTGTTATTTTCACTTGAGCATCCAGTGACAGTTGTTTTTGTTTTTGTTTCTTTAGCATTGAAATGAACTCTCTCTCTGTGTGTGTGTGTTCTTGTGTGTTTGGGAGTTTTGAGGTGGAGCCGTTTCCTGCTAAAGTTCACTTCCAGATATTTGCCCTTTGAGCCTCAGAGGAAGAGATGGAGCCATGTGTCCTCCCTCCTCTGCCACTTGAGAAAAACACATAAATTCTGTATAATCAAGCCTCTGGCATGCGGATATTAATAATGCATGAAAAAGCGCAGGGAGACAACACACACACGCATACATGCGAGACTCTGCGAGTGGTGGCACAATGATGTCTGTGTTACCAAATAAAGCCAAAAAACCCAGATCGGAGCCCCCGCTGCCATTCAGACCCACATGAGGCTCCAAATCTCGCTTGATTCCCGGGTTAATCCCTGACTCCATCGTGTAAAACAGTCGCTTCCCTGCATCTCTCAGCTTGTTTCCATCAGCCTGCAGCCTGGCTGCCTCTCCGGTGGACGTCTCGCACAGCTAACGGCACCTAAATCTGCACCTGTTCTCTGAACGCAAAACTACCTGGCGGGTCGTCAATTAGTTTTAGTAAATCTTCTTTTGCAGGACAGGAGAGCATTTCTCGTTTTAGAGACTTTTAATCTTAGGAACATATATTTTCCGTTTGGATTGCTTCCACGTTTTAATTTCACTTCGATCGTCCTCCTGCTTAATGCTCATATAAAGTTTAATGAGAGTCTAAATTACAACACTGGGAAGAAATAAACCGCCACGCGGTTTGCCAAGTAAAACTGGCTGCTGTTCTATCAGAGCAAAAAGTAGATAAGGATTTTTTTTTTTTTTTTTTTTTTTTTTTTTTTTTAGCAGTTTTGCGTTTGAGAAACTGTAACTTGTTTGGACTTACATTGAGCAGCAGGAATTGACGTTTAAAAATAAAAAATGAATCTAAATTAAGAAAAAAGTGTGTGCAGAATCACTCCAAAAATGACTCGCGACAGAGTTCAGGCTTCAAATGAGTTTAATTAAAATCATCAACTGGAAGTAATGCCTCGTTCATCCAACTCATGTCATAATCAGCTCGGATGTGCTTTTCTTCAACAGCTGCAAAACTGATCTGGCATTCTGTTTTTCCATTTTTTTGTGATAAATTACCTGGATATGCTGCTGATTTATTTTAAAGAGGCAGGATTAAGTGTTTTCCAGCCACATAGAACCATCTTATAGCACAATCAAGTACAGTAAGTATGTTAACTTCAGTTGTTATAAAATCCTGCATATATCAAATAGGGCTTAAAGGAAATTTGGCTTTATAATTTAACGTCTTGAAATTGGGCCTCTGTCTCTTAAAGAGCAGGGCTCCTCTATTAACTCTGCCTTCAGGAAGTCATCACAACATGGCTCCTCTATTAACCCTTTAACCACGTTTTTACCAGCGTTGCTCTGAGAAATGGCTCCTATAATGAACTCAGCAGATGCGCATTTCCACCAATTGTTTGCTAATTGCTGCTGGCTAGTCTGAAGGAGACTAGAGGAGTTGCAGGAGAGGGCTGCTCTGTGAGGCTTAAGGCTCTGAAGATTGAAAACGGCAGCTCAGAGGAGGAGCTTTGTCCTGGAAGGCAACGCTAGGTTTTTGATGAGGGAATAGTATAACACGATGTAAAGCTTAAGAAACTCAATTTTACATAACACTGCCCCTTTAAGACATTGAACAGCATTACCACAAATTTCTAATACTGAGAACAAAAGTAGAAGTTTTTGCTGAAGCTTTTCAAATGTGATTAATACCTTTAAACGGGATCCGTTTTGGAGCCTCAGGATGGCGTTTCTGCTTTATGCAGACCATGGGTCCTGTTGGCTTCATCGTGTTGTGACCTCCAGCAGTCGCTGGAGCGGGTCGCAGTCAAGTATGAAGCAGCCTGGAATGAGGGTCAGTGCCTCCAAACTCAAGGTCATGGTCTTAAGCCGGAGAGGGGTAAAGTGCCTTTTCTTCAAGTATCTTGGGAAGAATCTCCACTTTCACATGGTGGTTTAGTACTTCTATGATCTTGACTCCTACGCTGCTTGGACACCCAACTTCTGGTTGAGTCTCAATTGGCAAATTGGCTTTGGAAAGGTTTTGGTTCAATGATCTCGATGATGGTACAACACAGGGAACCTTGGTCAGATTAGGAAGACGGGGTCATCTGGTGTTAGAGCCTGGGCTCCCCACATGGGGAAGAACACCAACATCAGACACAATGCGAGTTGCTTTACAATAGAGGGTGGGCACCAAGGCATTCGGATTTCAATCTGCCCTGTAAATACAGTACATTACATTTCAATACACTCTTCTGTTCTAATTGACGTTTTTTTGTTTCCCATAGGTTCCGAATCCTGTGCAACAAGATCATCACCCACAAGATGTTTGACCATGTCGTTTTGGTCATCATCTTCCTCAACTGCATCACCATCGCCATGGAGAGGCCTCGCATCCATCCCACCAGTGCCGTGAGTGTCAAAGCTTACTCTGCCAAGTTAAACTCAGCCTTCAGCGATGCACAGAGAGAGAAATGTAATGTATTAATCATTAACAGAAGGTCCATAGATGCGCGAGTTCATAATGGAGGCACTCTGTGACAGCTTAACACAACCCCAAAGAGAGATGCAGGAAGGAAAAAAAAAAAGCACCTGTCAGCGAGTCCAAACGCAAGGCGCTCGCTCAGACCAGAATTCGTTCTGTGGCTCACACTCTGCAGAGAATTGGAGCGGAACATCGTGTAAGCAGGGAACCACTCCTGTTTGATTGTGAGCCAGTTGCTCTGGGTGATGTGTGCTTTACCCTCTGTATCTGCCGGTCTGCATATTCAGCACCGTCACCTCCACAGCTGAGGCGGCATCCCTTCAAACAGGGCAGGTGTGGCGGGAAGCCATGCTGCATGGAGAAAAACAATAAAAAAAGGCCCACAGCCATAAATACAGTCCCTTTGCTATAGTACTCATGTCCTATAGTTAAACCTTTTCACATCTTGCCAATCTACAACCTCAAATAAGTAGTCTATATGTGGAACAAAAAAGATACTTTGAAAATTTTCAATTACCCTAGATATGGTATTTATGTTTGTGTATGTTGTTCTGCACCGTCTGTCTTATTTTGTTCCTGTATGTTTCACATTTTAAATAAAGTTACTGGGGGTTGGGAGGAAGAGAACGTGATGATGCGACATTCTTCACCCACTTCAAAATAAAAGCATGAACGTAAACGGCTAACGACTTAAAGAATCCTTAACAATCGATTTCCAAAGCTTCAAGGCAGATGTCGCACTTTATTCAACTAAAACTTTACAAAACAGCCAAAAAAAAAAAATCAAAAATGTGATTGACAGCGTCATTCGTCATTATCTAACGAATGACACTTCATGACAACGCTTGTAAACATACATGAAGACTCCTTCATGTTAATGACCTTTGTTATGTCAGTCTTATGCACACATTTCAAATAAAGTGTTACCATTAGTTGTTTCTAGTTAGCTCTGGGAGGAGGCAGAGGAGTTTGACTTTTTTTTTATTTCACAGATTTTCTGTCTCTCTCCATACTGTCACAACAGTGACTGTTTCAACAATTACGTAAAATATATACATATGTATATTTTTGATCAAAGCTACAAACCGCAGCTTTTGGATTGGTTTTCTGAATGGAATCTCAAGGCCCCAAAACTTTCAAATTGTCAGCCCTCATCATTGGGAAGCGCTGTTCTAATTCCATAAAACCCTATTGAAAAATGTATGTTTGCTACATGAGAAAACAAAAAAAAAGTTAAATAGCAGTAAATAGTTTACAGGGACTAAAATCAGCAGAACCTAGCTCAACTGCCTAATCTATAAGTGATGGATTATTCTTTTTTTTTTCTCTTGCCCTATTTGAGGTTGAGTGTCTCCGGAACTTCTTGTTCTGCTTGTTCTGTGTTCTAATTGATTAAATTACTTGAGCTCTGGTGTGCATGGCTGACGTCCAGAAAGGCGAGATGTTTGGGGCCCACCTGTACTAATCAGTGCAAAGAGATTATACACACACTCACACACACATAGGTGGATTCCTTCCCTCTCACGTCAACCTGCATAAACAGATTTAAATATCGGCAATCAGTCGTGCTAGTGCTCACTTCAAAGAGTTGGTATTCCAGAAAGGAACATTTTGTCATCTCCCCCATCCTGAACACTGTGGTCATTATTGAAATATGATGAAAGTGCATGACGCAGCAGGCTGCCTGAAACAGGAGACAGAACGGTCGTTATGGTCCTCCACACCCCATTTTGCCACGGCTGTTCATTTGTCCGTCTGGCTTGTTCCGTATTAATGAAGTCGATTGTAAATTGATTTGCGCCGATTTTGTTCCGAGCCGCGTACGACGTGCCCAACATGTATAATTTATCGTTTTGTTGCGACCGTTTTGTAAGGAGCTGCTTTTTTTTTTTCCCCCATCGCTCTCCGTGTTAGCTTGACAAAAAAAAAAAGAAAAAAAAACACCAGCGGTGCTTTCTCTGAGCCTGAGTGTATTCATCGTTACGCAGATGAAGTGCTTTTGGGTGTTGAATGCTGGCTGAATAATTAGCTTATTATCCTGAAAGTTATGACAAACACTTTGCATTTGGCCTGCCGTTCGTTTCTGTTTTCATTTGGCGCTGGCGGGGTTGCCTGGATACAGTCACGCTGCATCGGAGTGTAAAACATTGAGGAGCATTACACTATCTATGAGGATTTATTATTTCTAACCGAACCAGGGGAGAGTACATTACTGTCCGAAGCTCTGAATCGAATCGTATTAGCATTGAATGTGTAAATACAGTCAGTTTAAGCTCAGCATTAGGCGGCGTGATGGATTATTATGCTTTGCTGTTAAACTCATCTGTTCATCACTGTGGAAGTGGGATTTTTCATGTTAAGGTGAGACAAACGCCACCAGCACTTTAACAGAACAATATGGAGGCGATGGAAAGGTACAGTCTGTTAGCCGTCAGCTAAGGCAGGGCTGTCAAACTCATTTTCATTTTGGGCCATATCAAAACTCTGAATGTTCTTAAAGGGCTGGTTGTGCCAGAATGTATTGATAAAACCAATTCAACTGTTAAAATATCAATAAATAGCTGTTTGTTTCAGCATTCAGTAAGTGTTTTGATCGGTCCATCCAGGATTTTGTGATTGTTTTTGTGTTTTTTTGCAATCAAAAATACAGATTTTGTGGCGCTAACTTAGAAAATAAGTTATGTTTTACTATTTAGCCCATTGTGTTCCGACCAGATGATTATTTGTGTTGAGCAAAACATTTTAAACTTTTTTTATTTTAAAAAATTTTATTTGATTACTCAATTACTACAATAATCGTTTACAACAGCCCTAGCTGTCACTGATTGGCCCGTTTGAAACTCTAGCAGAGAAATCCTCTTCAATGGAAGAAATCCCAGACGGCAGAGAGATGAGAATTGACCGGTGTAAGAAGACAAAAAATATGAACCCGTCATCCCGGTGTGTAGACAAGAAATCCCTTTGAGAAAGTTTCTAGACCTGGCAAAGGTGACCTTTGTCATAGTAACCAAGCCGCCCCGTTTATCCATCTCTCCAGAGAGAGAGAGAGAGAGAGAGAGGGGACGGTGGCGTCTGCAGACTGGAATTTATGGACCATCTCCACTGAAGAATTTCTACTGATGTCATTCCTGGTGTTCCCAGAGACTTCGCAAAGAGCTCCGCGGGCCTGCCGTCTCCGTCCGTAGTGTACACATGTGACTCCTCGGAGCATGTGCGGTGGCAGTCGGAGGCCGTGGGAAAGATGGCCACCTACCCCCACACACACACATCCACAGACGTTTAGAGGCAGGACGGGGTCGTCTTTTCCTCAGGCGGAGGGGGGAGCAGGGAAAATAAGCACTCGCTGAGGGGATCTTATTCTTGGTAGCCTTCGTGTTTTCCCTCTTCTGTCCTCGTTGAGGTTACTAAGTCATCCTTCTCCCTGTTCATGTCAAACGGAGGCTTTGCTGAAACAGATTGAGAACGGCCTCAAAAGTATCCCTTCGACAGGAAAAAGCTTTCTTTAAGTAACCTCGACTGCGTTCTTGAATATTTGTAAAGAAAAGAATGTTAATGAGATTCCTTGCTTGAATATTTTATGGAGTGCGAATAAAGACCAAGCCTCATAAGGGGCCCTGCCAGCTATCATTAGACTGCAGCAGGAGTGTTTATAGAAAAAGATGTGTTCAGATAAAATATGAGGAAAGTAGCTGCCTCATGCATTATTGAGTGGGACTCTGGATTAGTTTAGAGGCAAAACTTTAGGCTCAGCGGAAAGCTAAAGAATAAAGATGTTGGGGATCCTAACCAGTTTCGTGTCGCCTGGTCGTTCTGCAGGAGCGGATCTTCCTGACGTTCTCCAACTACATCTTCACTGCGATCTTTGTGGCAGAGATGACCGTAAAGGTGAGACGTTCACTTACAGCTTTTATTTAATCTAATTTAGACTTTTTTTTTTTTGCAGCCCAGGAGCGTCAAACTGACTGCTGGGTTTCTTCAATATGCTGTGAGGTTTTTCTGCACTCTTTAGCAGAGACATTTATTAGATCCCTATATGGAACCGTTTTTGATCGTAACATTAAAAAAAAAATCACTATTATATATTTGTAAATATCTGCGCTGAAGATGTGATGAGCGGTACTTTTGTGACTAACTGGATCTAGACAGACTGTGGAATAACACAGAACCCTGAGGGACCCTGAATTATCCCACATAATGAACAAAGAGCAATGATAAATGATAGAACAATAAGTGAAATCTGCTCCTATGGTGAGGCTTAACTTGATCCAGCATCAGCCCTCCACCCACCAACACCACTAACAGCAATCTTGATAGGCAGCCATGACTACCAGACAAAATGGAGGATCTAAAGGGCCGTATTTCAATGAACATATCAGTAGATAAATATTCAATTTATTTATGTTATACTTGTATATGATAAATATATCAAATATTTAAGTATTGCCTAAATAAATAAATAAATAAAAAATAAATTTTAGGCTAAAACAACATGTACCTAATTAAATATTGAATTATTTTGTGCTCCTAGGCTTCAGCTCATCATACAGTAAATTTATTTTACCCATCATTTTCACATGTGGAAGTCATTGGAGAATAGACAGGTGATTGGTCAGTGACTGAGTTGCAGCCAATGAGATGTTACAGTTGATTTAGTTGCTAACACAGCAGAGCAAGTTGTTTTCATGGTGCGCTAGAGCACAGAAAATATAGATAACATTGAAAAAAGATTTCTGTTAATTTCACTATAAAATGAATTGACCTTTTAATGGCTTATTGCTACATTAAATAAATGTTTGACAGCTAAACATGTACATTTACAGTGTTTTTATTTATTTATTTCTGTATTCATTTGACCAACAGTTTGGTTAATTTATTTGCATAAAAAAACTGTAAATATTGGCATAAAAATTTACATTTTAAAACTAATTTCTGTGTTTAATAAATTTATATTTTATTAATATAGATTTCGATTTATTTGCATTATTCGTGTTTTTGCTTTCCTGCACTTTTATTCCACAGGTGTGTGTGTTAGTGTCTTTGATGTTTTTACACGGTGGCTTCTTTGCTGTGAAACACTTCGCTTGTCTCATCTGGAAAAAAAAAAAAGGATCTAAAACACCTCAGATGACCTCACAGTTAAAAAAAACAGAAACAAAAAGATAGTGTAAGATAGAGGACAGAGCAACCAGACTAGATAAAGCCACTTCAGCAGCTAAGTTCCTTATAAAAAATAAAATCTCCCTTATGGCTATAGATGCTCTAGACCCCTGAAGCACAAAGGAAAATGGAGAGAAAAGGAGTTCAAAAAGGAGGCTAGAGAGAGAACAAACGTGCGTTCACACACAGGAGGAGGATGGTCTCCCCTGTATTAAAATGACTTTGCTTTGAATGGAGGTCCGTAGAGGCGTGGGCAGCAGCGAGTGCAGGCAGAGGAGAGGAAAGTTCATGGGTGTCACTCATTCAAAGCCTCTGTCTCTATTTTAGGACTAGTTACTTAGGGATGTAGGGCCACCGTACACGCACACATGCAGTCTTGTTTCTGTTATTTCATGTTGCATTGCAATGCATTTCCTGAATCCCTATTCTATTTTTATTCAACTTAAATTCAGTCTAAATTGAAGGAGCAGTTGAACTGCTTAGACAAGTTTAAGTTGGGACCTTAAATATGGGCCCCAGAAAATCTGTTTTTATTTACTATAATTTTATTATTTTTATTTAAAAAGAAAAAGCACAAATTCCACTTTTCTGTTTAAGTCTGAATTTCTTTAACCATTTTTATTCATCCAAATGGTTTGTAATTATGGTGTGGGAAAAATATATCAACAAATAAATAATTCAAAGTCATCATTTCCTGTTTTGTATCACAAATGAAACAAACTGCTGTGGTTTACCAGAAAATTGGTTTAACAATATGTTAAAAAGTGTTTTCCCCTCATTTTTAAGGAAACCAAACATGTGCAAAACATAAAAGAAAATCTCCCTTTTAAATATGCTTCAACTGAACACAAAAATATTTATCTACTTCCATAATAGATACCTTTGTTCATTCTTATTTCTTCCATCTGTCACCAGGAATATCCGTTGAAGTAAATATCATCAGTGCTTTCACATTCCTACAACTGCAACTGTGCAACCCCATTCCTCAGCATTGCTTCACCACAAATGACTGAAGATTGTTTAGTTTATTTTAATTTACTTTCCTAAAGTAAAATTTGAGGAAGTACCTTCATAGCAGATAGCACTTACGACTGATTTATTTAAATATCAAAGAGTTAGCAGCTAGCTAACAGACCTAACAGCTCAGTGGATAAATATGAGGTGTGGATAAATGGTAGCCGAGCTAGCAGCTCAGGAGATAAATACGATGAGGACAAAATCCAAACATCCTGGCTACATCAATACAGGACAGGGTAATATCTGGAATGAATAACATATGTATTATAGTGAAATTACTGTTTGTGTGGAGAAGAGAGTCCACGAGCAGTGGACAAATGCTAGTAGAGTTGACTGTCTAGCAGAGCTAGCAGCTCAGTAGCTAAATACCAGCTGTGGATAAGTGCTAGTAGAGTTAGCAGGTAGCTAGTGGAGCTAGAGGGTAGTATTTACCTTCTGCCTGCTTAGAGGGTAAATACTAGCAGTGGAAAAATGCCAGCAGAGTAAGCGGCTAGCTAGCGGATCTAGCAGTTCAGTTTATAAATGCTAATAGACCTAGTAGCTAGCTTGGAGCTAGCCTCTTCTCTGTGTCTCTGAGTAGTCATTGTAACTTGTGCCTCCGGTCAATAAAATGCTGACAAAACACACAGAATAATTTTCTCTCATTTCATAAAACTCTGAATATGTACTGTATATTCTTCATTCTCACCGACGTTGCTAATTCCATAAGTACCACATTCTGTTGTAGATTACATTTTATTTTTTAAATTCCACCTATCAGTCCACATTATCCGCATCACAGAAATCATAGGACCTTACAATAAATCTAATTTTTGCATAAATATTTTTTTCCATTTGATCCTCAATGAATATTTGTGACTTTGTAATAGGTTGCCTGATTTTGATTGCTTTTTTTTTAATATCTGAAATAAATTGATGACTGGAAGAATTACAAAGACATTTGTAACGTATAAATCCATATAATTACACTGCCTGAGAAGAGTTTTCAAATTACCTTGAGCCTTTCCAAAATTTCTCGCATTACAGCTGCAAATGTGATTGTGTTTTATGTTAAAGAACTTACCTGACCATAGCTGTAAAGTGGAAAGAAAGCAATACATTTGTCAGTGTTTTTAACAAATAAAAATGATGAAAATAAAGAAAACATCACAAAAGACTTGAAGCTGGGACTGCAGTAAAAGGATCTTCTACAAAGTATCAACTCAGGGGAGATGAAGTGCGGCATGCATTTGTATTTCCCTGATTTATCTTTGTTAGGATTTTTGAGAACTGCTCGTTCTTCTTTCTTTCACTTGTGGTGGAAAAATGTTTGGAAATTAAATAAGTGTGAGCACATTTTAGGTGCTGCATATACTACTAACTAAAATAAAATCTAAATCAAACTATGATGATCATGTGCTCAGGTTTGATTGCAGTAGATGTTTTGGAATGCATGAAGTAAAAAACAAAACAACAAATAGTCACATTGGCTTGTTTTAATATGAGAGAGAAAGTGTGGGGTACAAATTGCTTTTTGGACAGGTAGCTATGTGGAGAATATAGTTTGAGAAATGAAGTTTGGAACGCTAAGAAGACAATCAGTCAAAAACAAGCATTGAGCTGGACAGTAATGAATAAATGAAAAGCTTGATAGAAAACCAATCTACTGCCACACAGATAAAAACAAAACAATGCAGCGGGTTAAATCATCCTGTACAGGCACAGAAGCGTTACCAACATTTTCCGACGAACAACCTCTGCTTTTCTTCATGAGAATATAATTGCGCTCTACGTCGCCCTGTGCTGTTTCAGATTGTGGCCCTGGGCTTTTTCTTCGGGGACAAAGCCTACCTGAGGAGCAGCTGGAACATCCTGGACGGGATGTTGGTGATGATTTCTGTCATCGACATCCTGGTGTCTCTCATCTCCAACACGGGAACCAAAATCTTGGGCATGCTCCGAGTGCTGCGGCTGCTGAGGACGCTCAGGCCCCTCCGGTAAGTGGCCCTCCCAGGGGAACTCGTGAGGCAGACAGAACCCCCTGAAGCCGGTGAAACAATAAGATAAAAGGAAATGCTTTCCTTGAGTGGTGTTGGGGCTGAAACATAAAGGACAGATGGAATCCTTTTTTAAATGTTTCCCTTTTCAATTCCCTTCAGACATACTACTCATATTAGGTCTTTTTTTTCCATTTCAGAAAATAAGAAATATGTTTAAAAAGTTTGAAAGAAAAACAAGTACCCAGGAAAATAACAAGGTTCTCTCTGACTAATTCATCACAACTCCAAATGGCTTGTGGTAAAAACTGTCATCCAAAACATAAAACTTCTATCTGCATTCAGGCGGACATCAACTCTGCTCCAGTTCTGACCAGCATTGTTACTCTAATCTGTTCTGGTGTGGCTTTAGAAAGTTCCCCCTACTGACTGTGCTACAGGAAAGTTTACTCAGACAACATCTTCCATCTCAATACTCAAACTACAGAAGTCCACAACACAACAATACCTACGTTGCGTCTAAAAAGTCATTCAAAGAAGGCCTGCTTGATGTAGCTGTAGAGCTGGTGCTGTAATATTGGGACCTTATGGTGTTTGTCATTAGCTGCATTTCTGTTGACCATAATATTACTCAAATTAGAATCACAAAAATAAATTTAACTAATTGAAACATTAAAAAAGGGGGGGAAAGGTTTTTTGCGCTAGGATGAGATGCTTTTTTTCTCCAGCCGTATCAGAAATTAGTGCATTTCGCAAAACTGCATTGGAAACACTTTTTTTTTTTATGTTTTGTTGGCCAATTTCGCACATATTTATAACAGAAACACAGCTACAGATGCCGACGTATTAAGTTCAGCTTCACATCCCCAACCTTTGCTGCTGGTCTTCCCACTACGTTCTTTTTCCCTTTCTGAACACTTGAGTTAAAATCCTGTCACTTAGCTCAGACACAGAAAAAGAAAAGTGGTAGCAGAGGCTAATTATCATGGAAAACATACAGAGGACTTTTATTGACTTAAAACGATCTATGTAAATCTTCAAACTGAGTTATAGACATGTATATAAAATGCATAACTGAGATATATTTTTAAAAAACTCAGCGTAAAACCTTATGGTAATTAATGGTTTCATCACTTCTATTGTTTGAATTCTTATTCTGCTTCAGTTAGTTTTTACTTTTGGTGGAATGAAATCCATCTGCTTTGTGGTTGTTCCCCAGATTCCCTCACCCAGGGGGCAACAGAGGCCTGTAAGTGGCCACTTATTAATTTGACATAATTCTCCTTAAAAAGACAGGATCCATCTGCTACATACAACCAAAGCATGTCAGACACTGTGATGTAAATAGCTTTTTTTTTTTCATCCATATATGGTTCTCTTTAAGTCTGGCGTAGCTACAAAGGCTTTTTTTTTTATTACTAAAAAGGGCTTTTAAAATGTTATGTAACCAAAAATATATTCTGAAATATATTTGTTACATAATGCATATTAATGAACATTTGCTTTTAAGTATTTTGTGGATAATAATAAATCGAGGCTATCAAGATCTTCGAGGTTTTTAACTGTAAATCCTTAAATATGCGGCCAAGTTGTTGAGCTTCATGCTTGATTTGGACAAAGTGTGTGTATTTGGGTAAGGATATGTTTGTGTGTGTCTGTGTGTGTCGAGGCATTTATTTTAGCATCATACCCAAGTTATTGTAACCACATATTTGGACAGTCGTGTTTATTTGAGCGGAAACGCAGCGGAAATCTCTAATCTGGAGACGCTTCTTGCTCTGGTCTAAAAATACCCGTATACGTCGGGTTTTTGAGCCGTGGTTTGCGTCCGCCTGTCTCCTTCTGTGAGTTCGGATTCTCTCGGCTTCACGCTCGATTTGATTTACATCCTCATGCTCAGCGTCTCATCTGCTGAAGGGGGAGCTCTGCGAGTTTTTCCTCCGCCCCCACCTTCGCCTCTTTTGAATATTTATCTCAGTTCTCGAGAGGAGCACAGAAATCAAATATTCATTCTCATCCTGCCAAATTTATCCCACCAAACATCCAGTGATCTCTCCTCTTCCCATCCTCTTGGTTTCTTGACGTTCACCTCTGACAGCAAAGTGAAGCCCTTTGCAGAGGCTTCTGCTGCTCCGCGCTGCCGTAAAGACGACAGACTGTTTTTGCTTTACTCCCAGTTTTAAGTTTCATCTCAAAAGTCTCTTAAAAGAAAGTTATTTTGCTCTTTGAGCATGCTCTCAGATAAGAAAAATAAGAACTTTAAAAGGTATGATGCTTCGCAATTGATTTAAAATTAACACCTGAATCTAAATAACTTACAAAGCAAATGAACATAATGCTGAATTTTAGCTTCGCCCACCTGAAACATTAACTCTAAATATTCCTGTGCTTTTCTGTCAAGGAAATGTTTGAGCCACTTGTTCATTCTGTGACTCGAGGTGCTTGCGGCTACCGGTAGCTAGCTGCTAATATATTCTTGCTTAGCTAGCTAGCATTTCTGCGTCTACCATGAGTAAGCACATATTTATCTCCAGTTGGCTAGCGCCGTTTGCTTTCACCACTGGTTCACTTCTTCTACAAAGCTAGGAGCATTCTGTAGAAAGAAGATATTTTAAGCTAGGCGCTACAGGGATTAAGAACTACAAACAGACCCCAGAAATGTCACTATTTATGCTATTTTGATTGTAGCACAGCAGAATTTCGCATCCTCTATATTTATATTTTTGGGGGGTCTTAGATTTAATTCAAGGTATTAAAAATGCTGAAATGTTGATGTATCCAGTGAAATCTTGTGAAGGCCTGGCTCTGCGCGTTCTGGTTTTACTGGGCTACTATCAAAGTACAACAAACTAAAACAAATCTGGTGAGAAGAAGCATCTATACCTAGAAATAAGGTTTTCACTTCACAGAATTTTCTGTTCTTTCAGAAAACGAGCAATGTCTTTTTTAGTAGAAAACCATAAAATTTCAGGTAATAATTGTGTAAGGAACACAATTTTTATTCTTATCTCCAACCTTCTAACTGTTTTGGGTCATTATCCTCTTATAAAATGAATCTAGAAACATCTTCAAACCTCTTTTATGGCATAAAGTGATTAAAAATGACACACAACATTCAACAAAAAGAAGAATTCAGTGTTTTTGTACAACAATACACTTTGTTTAATTAAAGAAACACTTTGAGGAGGTGAAATATTAAAGCAGCATCAATGATTAATTGATTTAATCTGATCTAAATGTAACAAGCCGGATATTCTCAGGAGGCACCTTACTTTAACTTCTGCTGACTCCTCACTCTGTTAATCTTGGCCTCGCTTTATTTAATCCCTAGATGGCAGCAAGGCTGACGCAGACTTACCGTCAGCCCCGAGAAGGTTTTAAAGTCAGATTAAAGAATATAAAGCAATTACAGGAGGAAATTGGGCAAATTCAGAGCGTAAGGCAAATATTATCTGGTGCGAAGGAGAGTGTAATGTCTTCGGTGTGAGGGAAATGCAAAATGGCAGCAAAGGGGAGAAAACGCTTGGGAGACGAGGTGAAGGCCAGGGACGGAGACGGGAAACTGCGCGTTGACGAAAGAAGTAAAGTAAAAACAAAAGAGCTGAGGCGGCTTTGATACGGCATAATCATAAAGCAATAGAGTCGAATCGTTTTAAGGTGGTGATTATTGTTTAATTCGCATTGCAGCTGCTCAGAGGCAGAGAGCCTGTGGGCGAGCTGAGCAGTACAAAAATAATAAAACAACTTTAAAAGCATCTGTCTGGTCAATAACAGGAGCAATGGCTTGAGTAACTTATTCATGGGCGCCACCATTGTTAAAGTCCTCCAATGTCTCCCCTCACACACACATTAACAAAATCAGGCTAATTTAGTGTCAATCAACTGTAGTACACGTTTTAGCTGTACAAACCAGCACCAACACAGCACAAGTAATTTACATAAATTTTGTTAGATTTTGTTAGTGTGTGTAGGAAGAAAAACTTGATCTAGAATTTTTTCTTATCTTAAAAATGAAAGCGGCACAAACACAAAATATTGCCACACAAACCGCCAAAAATTTAGCACCATTAATGAGCACCACATTTCATTTGCTTTTGTAAATGTGGACCAGGTGTTTGACCTCTGGAAAGATTTCTTAATATATTTAAAATGGTAGCAGGACAAACAAAAACTTTTTGCTGCACAAACGTTGGACACCAATCTTATTTAATTTGATGAAGGAAAAGTGGCCATCTTCATTCAGGTTGTGTTTTGCGACTGTAACCCACCTCCTTCAGGATTGCAGGTATGCGATACGTTCACATCGAGTGTTCTCTCATCTCCAACCAGCCTATCTCTAATACCCAGTTATAAATAATGTTTGTTTGTATCCAACCATAATTTTTTTGTGCTGATCCACAGCTAAAAGCATTTCTGCATTAGCAATAGCACCAGATAAATCATTTCAGTTCAATGTTTAATAAACATAATTTTTAAACCTTGATGTTCACCCATTTTGAAGCATTTCACTGTCTTCAAAGTCAATAAAGCAGCCACCAAGTGAAAAATGTTTCCCTCGGTGCTATTAAAACACATTAGCTAAGACGCAGATTAGTCATCCACAATGCCTCAGCATTAATACCAGGATCAGCCTGTTCCTGCAGTTTGATTGTGTCTGCTTTGCTCTTCAAAGGGAGTTTGAATTGGATCTTGTTCGTTTGTGTTTTTGCCTCTGGCGATGCTGCGCTGCTGATGCTGATATGTGAATATGTATCAATCACCCGTCATCATTAACATGCTCCCAAGACAAAATTCCTGGCAGCTTGGAACTAGCAAATACCTCTCTGTGTTTTTTTTTTTTTTAGCCAAGGATAAAGGCACATTTTGCATTTTGTGCAACATGTGGCGAGAAAATTCAGTATGAACACTGAGTGCCGCACATAAAATGCAACAACAGATGATCAGTGCGCCATTTCTCCATGAGCGTGTTGCCGTTTTCCCTCGGAGTCAAGATATTCGCGGCACCTTCAGCTTTCGCTGGTAAAGGAGGTCCCCCGGGGTACGAGAGCATCTGCACATGTGACAGGATGATGCATCAGCTTTGTTTTACAGATCATGACCGTGAACACACACACCCACTTACAGAGTCGTTTATCATCCGGCGCGCAACTAGAGCTGAGGGTGTAGTCCCCGATTCCACCGTGTGTCACCTAACGGCACGTTTCCGACCCCCGGCCGCGTCACCCGCCGTGGAGGGTCCACTTATCCCGCTTGACTCCAGGCTTCGGGCGTTGTAGTCGGTAGGTCACCCCTCGTCATTAGGTGTGTAGATTGATAAATCTCAGCTCCTGGCAACCTCCGTTTGAGCTCATTCGTCAGCTGATGATGTGATTTTCTCAAGCCCTCTGATGGGGAAGCTAATGTACTAGCTGTCTCTTGTGTTGCCTTCCTTGACCCCTGATTTGCATCCAGTTGTAATTAACATGATTTTTTATAGCTTGGCTTATCGAACCTATTCGTATTTCTGGGCGTTTTCACATTTTCCAGCTGTTCTGTGAAGGCTTCAGAGGTTTTATAGAGCATTATTGAACAGACGGCATCGTGGAGACCAAGGAACACAGCAGACGGGTTAGAGAAGCCGTAATGGAGAAACGCAAATTAAGGTTAGGTTATAAAACAGTATGCTAGCTTTGAACATCTGTTCTAGCTATTATTTGACAATGGAACTGATGTGACGCAATCGCGTACCAAACTTAGTTCTCCATTTTATCTCACAGACCGGTGAAGGAGAACTTTACTCAGAGAAACAGGCAGTGGTGACTCTGGAGGAGCTTCGGAGAAGCTGTCAACAGGACACACGTTACCTGTCCTTCTGACTAGCCTTTCAAACTAGGTGGCAAGGAAGCTACTGTTGAAGCAAAGTCATGAAAATAAGCGATTTACTTTTGGTGGAAGAAGTTGCTCTGCTCAAATGAGAGCAATGTCAAACTTGTTTGCCTCAAAGCAAACTACGCTGAGAGGGAAACCAGCAGGGATATGTTCAAACAGCAGGTCTTCCTTATTTTCCACTCTTTGAGGTAACAGCCAAACAGCAAATGGTCCTCTGCAGACACCAGGCATTGGCATGTCAAGTGGCACTGAACCTTGGTGTTTCAGCTTCGCCAGCTGCTTTTTCTTTTGAATATTTTAGATATGTTCTGGGAAAATATCTCTAAATTGGCATATTTTCTGCAAAATATGAAGTTACATTCCACATAAGAATCTGCCAGTAGGCGAATCCACAAATACTGAATTGAAAATAGGTGGGGTTCCATAATATGAGCTGCAGAAGGCTTAAGACTGGGACTGATGTTCATTTTCCAGCAGCATACCAGCCCTAGTCATATTGCTGGACTGGCTTAGATCAAATCACATTCATGTTTTTAGAAATAGTCCTAAATCCAGTTGAAAATGTGTGGCAGGACCTTAAAACTGCTGCTGGCAGACACGTTCCATCCAGTCTAAACTTGGGCGACTTTGTAAAGATGATCAGGCAAAACTTCCAGCCTCTGGACGTGTAAAGACGAAGCTGAGTTACAGCCGTTATGGCAGCCGAGATGCGTTTCGTCTAAGCGTCACTGATGGGGGCTGAACACAAAGCCCCCAGATTTCTATTTGTAGAAAGAAAACAAAACCCAGAAACCGAGTTTGGAATTTTTAAAACACAATAATAAAAAGCTGAACCTCCTCCTCTCCTTGTTTTCATCTCTTTTTCTGCATCCCGGCATCACTCAATCAGCGTTCGCATTGTTTGAACACCCCTGCCTCCTGTTTCTACTTGTTGTCCCCCCCACCCCTCAAACTCCTCTCCTCCTTTTGCTTTCCTGAATAATTTCCCGGCGGCGCAGATGGAGGCGGGTGTGCAGGTGTCGAGCATCGCCGTGCGCTCCTCTCTTCCTCCTCTGTGCCGCACACAAAACAGGGACATGCTGTGAAATTATGCAGATATTTAGATTGGAAGCAAAGAACTTTTCTGTTTTTTTTTCCCCCTCCAAGCGGCTTCACGCAACTCTAGCTCATCCTTTTCATGTCCCGTACAAAGGCGAATCCTTCGCCCATTTGTGTACAGCCTGTACTGTATTCTCAGAGAACACTGATTGGGACTAAGTGCTTCGTTCTTCCATCAATTTTCCTCCTTAACTGTTTTCAGACTGAAGCTGGAAAGTGGAGCATGACGCAAGAAGGTAGAAAGACGAATGAGGAATTTTATGTCCTCATGCAATAATTGTTAATTGCACACACATATGCTCTGAAACACTGGGTATTCATGGACACCTTGGTAAAATACCTCCTGAAAAATGAGACGTGCAGTTCTTGAACGCTGCTGCCCCCTACGGATCAGAGGCGGCATTGCACCCGCACCCTAGATTTTTTCGTTTTTATTTCTTTAAAAAAAACAACAAAAACAAAAAAGAACACCGAGGATCAGCTCAGCTCTGTGTTTTCGAAGCAGGCATATTGATCAGGGCGGCCGCTGTCAGACAACGCTCCTCATTATCTCTTCCGATCGGGCTGTTGACTCAGACTTCCGTCAGCCGTCTGCACTCGCGAAAGAGAGAGAGGGAAACAAAGCCCGAGCAGATCAGCACTAATGACTTCTCTCACTGTGCAGCGTTGTATTGCTTCGTTCACACCTGCTTGTGAGTCATGTTTCCTCCAACTTCTGCAGGAGAACGTTGGACGTTTTGTTGTTTTGTTAGCACCTGAAGTGATTATTTTACATAAATAAAATAAATAATGAAAGGAGAACAAAAAAAAAAAGGCTTTCAAATAGTTTTGTAAAAGAAAGTCTGAAAAGTGTGGTGTGTATGTAGTTTAGCTTGTTAGTTTATTTAGAGTAATAAACAATGTGCAAAAAACATTAATAAAAGATGATTTGCACCAAATTTAGCTTAAGCTAGTTTCCATCTGTTATCTTTTAGCGGGTGAGTTCATAAAACAGTCTAATATCTTTGAAAGTTCCCATATACAGTCACTCTACAGTCACAAATTTGAAATATATAGAGTACAAAATGCTAAACCTTTGCTCTATCATCACTAATGCCACGCTAATGCTAAACTGCTAAAGCGCTACGTTCAACCATGTTGATATGATGCTAAAGCAGAGTGCAGTTTGCCACACGGCATCATCAGTGGAGAACCTGAGGAGAGGAAACATAACTGCTGCATTTTCACCCATTTCAAAATAAAAGCACGGATATAAAAGTGTAGCTACTAGAAGAATTGTTAAGTTGACAACCATACCTTCAGCACCGATGACAAACTCGACTAAAAGTTTACAACACAGACAAATAAATTAGAGATTTAGAATTTATTGGAAAAAATTAAAATAATGAAAATTTGGGGGAAGCTAGATGTGGTAAGTATTTTCAAAATTAGCAAAAACCCTAAAGTGCTAACGAAAAATGAGCTGCTCTACTGGCGGATTCGCATTAACTCTGAAGGAGCTGGAGAGATTCTTAGCTCAAAGGGGGAGAATCTGTTGACAGGAAAACTTTAATGAAACGAGATCAAAACTGGACTTTTTTTTTGCTCCATATGGAGTATGTTTTACAAAAAACCGACTCTGCCCATTACCCTGAACACAACATCCTTATTCAAAAACGCTACCAGGGTTCTGCCACGTTGTGGACGGATTGGTTTCTACAGCAGGGTTAGGGATGCTGGTCAGAGTTCCTGGGAGGATGGGTGGAGAAAAATACAACACAATACATGAAGAAAACCTGCGTTAGAATGGCCTAGTTAAAGCACAGTCTGATTGAGCTGGAGCATTTTTCCGAAGAACAAGCGAAAATTTTAGTTCCTAGATGTTGCATTGGATTTTAATTAAGGGGCTTATTATTCACTTTAATAGTGAATAATAATGATAATAGTAAATAAGTTGACATATTTATCATTTTCCTTCCAGTTCACAACTATACCTTATTTGTCATATAAAATCCCAATAAAAGACTTTCTTTTTTTTCTTTTCTTTTTTTTTTCTGGTTGTAAAGTAACAATATGGGATAAAGTATATGCGGCACTGTATATACTGTATGTGCTTCTGGGTTTCAGATTAGCTGGGAAGCTCATCGGGAGCTCAGCTGCAGCACCGGGTGCCTCGCTGGCACTAATTGCACATTCTCATCAGTACATTGGCTTAATTATATGTGACTGTTTCCTCAACTGCAGAAACCGAAAAGATGGCAAGAACGACGAGAGCAGAAAGAAAGAAAGAAAATTTTTAAAAAGTCCTTTGCGAAGCACTGCGTTAAAGAAATAATAATAAAAAAACCAATGTGCGTGTCTTATCTTAGACTCTTGCAATGCTCAGAGTATATGGAGGTGGAGAGAAAGAGAGACAGAGAGAGAGAGAGAGCGAGCGCTCCAGGCATCCCATCTCCATCTGGTCTCATCTGTACAGTAGTGACCTAACCGCTTGCTGCACAAACACAGAGGCCCATGCGGATCACTAACACCCTGTCCTATGTGCTGCAGCGTGATCAGCAGAGCACCAGGGCTGAAGCTCGTGGTGGAGACACTGATGTCGTCACTCAAGCCTATCGGGAACATCGTCGTCATCTGCTGTGCCTTCTTCATTATCTTTGGCATCCTTGGAGTCCAGGTGAGAGGAAAGGGCGCTACAGCAAGCTTCAGTGCTCACGGTTAGCAACGTTACATCATACAGGATCAAGGTTTCCTCTAGAAAACTTTCTAAGCCCGGTGGTTGGGTGCTAGGGCAGTCATTCATCCGTCTTGTTTTTGAGTTAAAAATATATATGAAGTTGACAGGAAATTTGAAAATATCATACGATAAATATGTGTTATATGTGTTACAGGTCGATTAATAGCTAAACACCAACTATAAAGTCTTAAAAAATGCAAACATTTAAGAAAAAAACTTAAATAAATAAGCAGTAGCAGGGGCACAAGTAAAACCTGGTGGCCTGCCAGGCTTATAATACCCTGCAGGATCACAGGAGAGTCCTTTGTTGTCTTGCAAATGCAACAAATTCTAGTTTCTACATATGTTCTCTTCAATATACAATATTCATGGGCATTACCTCTTAGATCTGAGTAAAGAGTGCAAAGCCAAGTATCTCCCCGTACCAATAGGGACCGGGCCTTTGGAGCAGTTTGAGCTTCTGTTTATCCTTCATCAGTGTGCTAATGACCATAAACCATCTGTCCAAGTAAAGTCATGAAACATTACTGGCTGTGAGGATACCATGAGGAATACTGAATCCTCTCCTCATTTCTGAGGCCTTTCTAGCCAAAGATGTGCATTTTATTTGGCCAAATATTTCTACGAAGCAGGGGTTGATTAATTTTGTATAAGCTTTCCTACATATCACCTGCTTTAGACCCTAAAATTAAAAGCTAACTTCAAGGTTACAGTGCCTTGACCTCAGTCACCTGAACAGCTTTGCTGGGCCCTGCTCTGACCAGAGATCCCATTAAAATCTCAACTTCCTGTATTGATTTCACAGTCTGAAACAAATCAAGTGTGCGTTTTCTCAGTGAAAACAATCCTTCTCTGAAAGGGCTTTCCTTCCGCTGAACGCTGGAACCGAACCCAACAGTTGTGAAGTGGCTTCATGGATGTTTTGTGTTTTTTCTCCGTAGCTTTTCAAGGGGAAGTTCTATGTGTGTCAGGGGGAGGATGTGAGGAACATAACCAACAGGACAGACTGCGAGGGGGCCCACTACAAATGGGTCCGGCACAAGTACAACTTTGACAACCTGGGGCAGGTAGGAAACCCCATACCCATAACCTGTAACCCTTAAACCAGATCGATGCTGATACCGATAACTGACCACGCTTACCACCAACTCTGTTGTATAACAATGTTACTCTGCTTTCTTGTTTGAGGTCTCCTAGAAGGAAGCTTAGCTCAGCCAGTCTTATTGTTGTCTGTATCCAATAGTTGTTCGATTCTGTGGCACAAGCACTTCTAACTGACCTGGTTTCAGTAGGAAACCTAGAGGAACTTTCGTGAACTGAAATTTCCATCAGGGAAAGAAGAAATTGAGTGTTATTATTGGGTTCTATTTCCAAACATTGAATAAACTTGTTTGGTAGTCTTGGTTTGACTGAGGGGCTTCTACTGTCAAAGACGTCACTGTGAACTCCTACATATTCTTAAATATTACTCAAAGGTGAGTTCTTTAGGCCTTTATTAAATAACAAAACACAAGCCCATTCCTCAGCCCAAATAAAGTCCTTGGTTGAGACCTTCTTTCAGCATCATATACAACAAACCCAAAACCTCCTTCAAGCTATTGCTGGCAGTACTGTGTGGGGTATTATGGGTCGTCAACTCCAGGCCTCCAGGGCTGCTGGTGTCCTGCAGCGTTTAGATGTGTCTCTGCTTCAACACATCCGAGTCTAATAGTGAGGTCATTAGCAGGAGTCTGGAGAACTTGACGGAATACAGAGGAAGTTATTCAGCCAATCGATTTAGGTGTGTTAGTCTAGGGACACATCTAAAAGTTGCAGGACAATGGCTCCCAAGGACTGATTTGAAGACCCCTCTTCTAGCGTTGACTTTACTGACTTTGAGATGTGATGATGGCATTGTAAACCTAAAAAAAAATAGAAGATTGTGCACATTTAATACAAATTCCCTCTTTTGCTTTTCTGTCAGGCATTGATGTCTCTTTTTGTACTGGCCTCAAAAGACGGATGGGTGGATATCATGTATGACGGCCTTGATGCTGTAGGAGTTGATCAACAGGTAAGTATCTTAAGATGTTGACAGAACTAATGCTTGTGGTTAGTTTGACTCTTTGCCAGTTCCTACAACAATTTTGAACCTACAGTTTTCATAACCATGGAAAAACCACCTTCTATTCATGTTCTTTAGCCATTCTGTTACAAAAGTAATTGTAACTTTTGTCTTTATTTCATGAAGCCTCTGGGAAACTAAAACGATTCCCTTTTTCTTGTGTATTCCAGCCAATAATGAACTACAATCCGTGGATGCTGCTCTACTTCATCTCCTTCCTCCTGATCGTGGCCTTTTTTGTGCTCAACATGTTCGTGGGCGTGGTGGTGGAGAACTTCCACAAGTGTCGGCGCCACCAGGAGGCCGAGGAGGCCAAACGCAGGGAGGAGAAGAGACTGAAAAGAATGGAGAAAAAGAGACGGAGTAAGGAGAAGGAGCTGGCTGGTCGGTAGTCTTTCCACATCTTTCTGAGTCCTGCTTGAATTTGAGCTTGAGCCTTTTTATTTTTTTCTTTCCTTTTGCTTTTTAATTTGGTTTGGCCGAATCTAGAAGAACGCAATTAGTGAGCTAGCGCCAATCATAGTTG
Organism: Poecilia mexicana; assembly: GCF_051168715.1. NCBI lineage: Eukaryota > Metazoa > Chordata > Actinopteri > Cyprinodontiformes > Poeciliidae > Poecilia > Poecilia mexicana. The sequence goes on from NW_028263388.1 coordinate 7,280,313, forward strand.
CTATTGTGCGGTAGAACCTTCCCTTTCTATTGACAATCCTCTTCCCCTTTTCCTTTAGATCCTCCCTCCCCCAGGATAGTTTGCAATGTAGTCCTGGGGTCATCTGCTCTGGCTCTGCAGACCTAACCACAGACTTTGGTTGCTCTCCTTCAATACTAGCAGCAGGTTTGTCACGTTGGTTGTTGAGAAAAGCTCCCAAAGTTGGATGGTCTACAGAGTTAGAGCAGCTGACCACTGGAGTTCCCCCGTCATTCCTTTCCCACTGCCCTTACCTTGCCTGGTCTACCGTAGACGTCGTGCTTGGGATGGCCCTTTGAAGCATGCCCAGTGGGTGCTGAAATACAGGGCTTGCATGGTAGAAGATACACAGAGCTAGAGGGAGGGGGACTTGTTGGATAATAAATCAGGTGAGCTCCCCCCTCCCTTCCTCTCTTCTGCATGTGGTTTAGTACAGCCGCAGGGGGCAAGGGTCGAACCACAATCTGGACGCTACGCCTTAGCTGAGATGTGGGATCACTGCAGAGGAGATTTGTAAGGGCTGAGAGCTCATTTCCCCTCCCCTGCGGCTGTATAGGAGATCATAACAAACTGCCTGTTTTGAGTTTTGCCCTTTCCACTGCTTCCTACACCTTTAAAAAATGTGGTGCTAGCTCCCGCTAGCCTTAGCCTTGTTTTGAATCAAGCGCCTGAATTCATGGTATTGTATCAGAGATGCACCGATGAGAATTTTGCTGCCAACTTTCTATATTGTGCTTTTTGTAAAGTTTTGATCGGGAGATAGGATTTGGACTTCAGTCCAAAGTAACTTAGTCAAAGTAATCAACACTATTTTCTGAGTGACGTAACTCTACAACCTGCCTATTCAGGGATTTTGTTTTTTTTGTACAGCAGATCTGAAATATTTGAATGAAAAGCTGAAATTATTACATTCAATGCTACTCGACATTCTACTGGCTGGCATTTTGAAAGCAGCCAATCCAGGAGTACCATTTATTTTCCTTGGTGCTTATTGGCTATATCCTGAAGATTGAAAATAAGGAACACTGTTGATATTAGCTCCTGTGGTTGTGCTAAAATGGTTTCCAATGTGCGCAGTAATGCATATTGAAGTATATTCACTGTGTGAATGATCAAATTAGGGAGTTATAAGCATATTTAGTGAAGGTCTCAAATATTCATGGATTTTCACTGTTTACAAAAACCAGATATTGTGGATACAGCAGACATGTCTATTCTTTTAAGTGTTTTAGGTACTTTTTTTTTTCCTTACTTTAATACCGCACTCATAACAAAAATGGTTAATTTTAAGTTTTCGTTCGCACTGTCATGATTGTCTAGTGCTAACCTAATAAGATGGCTTCAATGAATGGAAAAAGATCCAATTTTAGAGTTTGAGAAGTTGAGGGCTTACCAAGCTAACTATGGCCAATCAACAACCAATTTCTCTCGGTGCATCTCTGTATCTTACCTCATATTTTAAAGGCGCTTTCTTTTTTTTATTACTTGGTACAAGGAGCAGTGGACACAAATAGTTACTTAGAGCTTACAGTTTATAGATCTCTCCTGTATAATAAGCTAAGTTCTTGAGAAATACAGATGGAAAATTAATCTTCCTTTTACAGAAGGTGTCTGACAAGAGTATCTGACCAATTGAGAAAACTCCCCTTTCACACACAGAATACATACGCAAACGTGTTGGAAGGACGGGCATCTTTTATTTTTTCTTCTCACATCTACAGTTTGTTCCTTTTTGAATATCTTTGCCCGATTTTGAGATGAACGTTGTGCCTCCCCTCATACAACCGTGCCGAAAGATGGTTTCTTAGCAGTGTGTCACCACAGAAAGCCACGGTTACCTGCAAATGTCGAAGAGTTACAGGGGTAACTGGACAAGACGTTGGGTGTACAGTAGGTAGCTGAAAATGTCCACCTTGTGAAAGTTCTGGGAACAAATTGACAACATTGATCGGAAGAACTGGACTCAGAATCACTGGAAAGACCTAACACAGGCACATAAACCAGCTAAAATCTTTCATCGCTTCCTTCTAACCTTACTCCATCCCTCTTTCCCTCTTTCTCTCTCTTTAACTCTCTCTGTCTCTCTCTCTCTCTTTTCGAACACTCAGTCCATCCTTCCTTCCTTGCTTTCTTCAGCCTCTGACTAACATGGTCTCATTCCTCTAGATTTATTGGTTCCGGGGGTGAGTTGGGCCCTCTCTGACGGCACACTGAAAGGTACAGAGTTTCCAGCATGTTGTATGTGTCCCCTTGAACACCCTCCCCCCCTGCTGCCACCGACCACGACCACCCACCATGGTGGCTAGGGTTCTAATTTCAGTGATCACGGGAGGTAGGGCCCCATCCTGCGTCGCCGCCCCCCTGCCTCTCTCCCATCAGCCTTCAATCCGCTGGACATACTGTTACCTGTTTTCTCTGTCGTGGCTTTGTCTTTCACAGCTGCTCCACTCTTGCCTGCGATCCATCCACTGTCCACAGCACCGCACCACAGCTTCTCCACCGTAACGAACGAATAAAGACCTTAGCTAATTTGATCCCGCCTAAGACGGACTGGGGTGAGACAGGGACAGTTTGGTAATGGGAAACAACTAGAGGAACCTTGACTTTAAGCATTGATTGACCTCTTATATTTTAAATATGTGGTTTGAGTGATCTTCTTTCAGAAGATGCGCAGAAACAATAACAATGATTTTGTACCACACGGGAACTTGTACACTCACATCTTGTAGTCAGGAAACATGGCCATGTTTTTTCTAAAGTAAGTTCTTTGCTTTTGATTTTGATGGCATTTCAGTCATTGAGGGTTCTGGTGTATTGCTCCCTTATTTGAGTACCAATTGTCCCAGCAACAAAGCAAATGTCTTATCAAATGTGCGCAACTTCACAAATTGATACGATACATTTCTGTGGCCAGTTGTGTTTCATCGATATCCGTTTTCCTTCTGAGATGAACTGATTTTTAGAACAATATTGCTTCTGAATTAAATGCATTGCAGTTGCATGAATGATTGGAATTTGCTTATTGTTTTGTTCAGGATGGCAACGATTGTCATCACTTGTCACCCAGCAGCTACTTTTCAGAATTTCACACAACCTGTAATGAGACATATTCATTACTAGAGGCTTGTATGGGAATATAACAAACATTGACATCTCACAAACATTTTGAAGTAAAAAACAACTTTTTACTGTAATTTTATATGCACAGCAACCATGTTGGATTTTGAGATTGAGGAAAAAAGTTGACTTTTAAGGAGAAAATTGGATGCAACGGGAACCATTAGTACTATGATAACAGTGCAGTGAACTGAAGTTAAATGGCCAGTTTAACTAAAAAAGAATGACATAACTATTTGTATATTGGTTATTTATTATTATTTAACTAGAATCGCTGGATGTAACTGAACTCAATTACTTTTTCATTTGACTTCATAAATACCCATTACTCTGTAGTTCTTCTCTTTAGCTACAATTAGCTTAGCAAATCTAATCTTATCATAATTTAGCTTCATTTAGAATTACTTTGTATATATTTAATTAAATCTTACATAAACTAATCTTTAAACAATCTTAGCTCTGTTTATAAGGAAGCTAATTAGCATCCCTTCTTCATATCTTGCTAACAAGCAGCCAGTTGCTAGCTAATTATATGTTTGAGTTTAATTTAGCCTAAAATATTTCAGTCCAGTTTCCCCTTGGGCAAAATAATGTCTGAGTTTGGTTTATAAACTAAGATAATTACCTTAACTTGACTTATTTGTCCTTCACTTCTTACCATTTTGCTTGTAAGCAACCAGATTCTCTCCTTAATCATCAAGTGCTTCTACAGTATCAATTACAGGAGGCAGACTAGTCGATGTATCATATTTGATGGTCTGTAAAAGAACACAAAACATTTCTAAATTAAATGCTTAAATCTTATGGACAGTAAGTTTTATGAAGTCTGTAACTCACCTGTCACACTTTAATTTAATTCAACAAAACATTGAAAAAGCTGTAAATTGTACATTGATACCTGTGATAGTTTTATAAGAAGTAATCTTGCAGCTGTTCAAGTGATTAGACCAGGTGGTCAGTAGCTGCTGTAAATACAGTATATGTAAATCAATTCATTATGATCACCTCGAGGTGGACAGACAAACTTATTATCTGTGTTATGCTTCTCATTTTTGCCCATGAGCAGCGTTTTGCAACAGTCACTGGTTGGTCTTCTTCAGCACTACCAGAACACACACCTAGCAGCATCATCAGAGCCCGTTTCTATAGCAATCCGCTCAAGGTACTGCTATGATAGATGGAATCCACAGACAAGTATCTCCAATAATAACAATCCTATCAATAGCTCAGCGTTATGAATGGTTTGCGGTAGCGTGCCGACGGCGTTGTGCCTATGAGGGCGCGAGTGTGTGTGTGTCTAAGCAGGCGCACATTCTTGGAAAGGAAATTTGACCACTAGTTCAAACGCCTGCGCGTGTGTGTGTGTGTGTTTGTGTGTATGCGTGAACATGTCAGAGAGCAGATGGCTGCAGAACAGGTCGTAAAATATGCAGGAGCAGCCAGCCTCGTCCTCTGATCCTCGCTCCATCTCTGTCTAGATTTCTGTCTGAGAGGCAGACCGCCGCAGCCATCTGATTCTTAAATGCAACATTTAGCCTCAGGGGAGAGCTCCTTTGCTACATTCTAACACTTTTTTTTTTTTTTTTTTTTTAAACACGTGTAATTATAAAAGTGACGACACACCAAACACAGCGCCCACGCAGCCTGTTACTTGCGAGGTTGTGTTTGGGGTCTGGACTCCACCACAGCCCCGTTGTGTGCGAACTGTTACCCGCACTCCCAGAATAACGCTTCAGTGTGTGTGTGTGTGTGTGTGTGTGTGTGTGTGTGTGTGTGTGTGTGTGCGTGTGTGTGTGTGTGTGTGTGGGTGCACATGTGTCCTGGCTGTGAACGCAGCGTGTTTTTTGGGTCTGGACTCTTATCTTTAGTTCGCACTGTGCTTGGAGCAGCAGTTTGTGGAGCACAGAAGGGAGGAGAAGAACAAAAGGAGTGAGGATGGTGTAGGAAGAGCATTTATTTGGATTCATCACAGAGGAACGAGGGATTACACAAACAGACATGGGAACTGTGACTAAAGAAGGCAGCAGTGACCCAAAGCAAACATTACCTAATCTCACTTTACGTCACACAAATGGTTAAGATGTCTAGAGCTAAAGGTGAAACTTAGCTGTCTGATTAGTTTGGCTAATGAATATTTGGTCACTTGGGGGCTGACAATTTGCTTATCGTAACTAGTTTAGCTTAATTTAGCATATTTGATCTTATCTTACTTTATTGCTTATCTCGTTGCTAATTTTTTAATTTTTTTTTTTTTTTTTTTTACATTTGGACTTTCTCATAATCTTTTAAAGTGCAACTGAGTAGTATTTCCTAAGAGCTGCTAGACCATTTGGTGTCCAGAACTTGACAAGTTACAGCTAATCAGTTTTATTTGTGCAGCACGTTTCAGTTCAAAGTGCTTTACTTGATGAAAACGAAACACAGTGACCGAGCAGAAAAGAAACACTGCATGATGGCACTGAAATAAAGAGAATAAAAGGCTGCAGTCCAGACTAGGATTAATCTATCTCCACTTATTATTAATCAAAGGCAACTCTAAGCAATTATAATGTGCCTCATTGGGTTGCTGCACCTCTGCAACAAGTTGGTCAGTTGTTGGTTCCCCCTAGCACCACTAAAACACACACTCTACAGTCCAAAATGAAAGCGTAGGTATGTGCAAAACAACTCAACAGTCCATTAACGACGTCACTTCGTCTATTAGCCTGAACGCATAAGGATAAACGCAAGGCAGCCGATGCTGATCCCTCGCTCTAACTGGGTCAGAGCTAACAGAGATGAATCTGGCGGAAGTTTCTCATTGCCCCTCTTTCTTTCTTCTATTCCTCTGTCGCCGCACTGTAATTAATAACAGATGTTCTTTGGGGAAAAGATGAATAAATGAGGAGGGTGAGTGGGTGCTGGTACAGAGGCAAGAAAACCTCAGATCAGCGCGGAACGCGGAGAGAGACGGTGACATACCTCAGCATGTCGCCTCTGAAATTAGCAGCCCAGGCCTGCAAACAGTGGATGGCACAAGGTGTAGGCAGCAGCACTAAGGGGAGTGTTAAATGTGACAAGACAAAGTAAAAGCGATCAGCAATTAAACGCTGCGTAAGAGCAACCGTTTTAGGTTTGTGTTAGTTGAAGTAGGTCAAGTTCTCCTTTCCCTTAAACAGACAAACTTCATCTTCAGTTGTCGTACTGCCATCATATCCCATCATGTGTATTTGTCAGTTGAACCTGATTTGCTTGTCAAACTGTCTACGAAAGAGACCAGCAACTGATGGAAAAATCCAAAGTAGCGTAATGGCAGATAAAAAAAAAAACATACTCAGCATTGTTCAAGGTTTTAAAGCAATTTGTGCTTTACAGCTGAATTATTTAGCTTGACATGTGTGGTTGGAAGAGACAATGCACTGACAACATCTTGAATTAATGTTTCATGTTGAAACATGTCTCCATGAATATTTCAGTGGCTGTCTAAAGAAAAAAAACATCATAACAAAAAACAGCCTTATTGTGTAGGGTTGTTGTTATTAAAGCGCTGTTTTAAATTCACTACTGTCTCATGTTTTCAGTTGTCATTTGAAGATTAGTGGGAAAACTGAGTGCGGTAGAAATGTCTCCACTGCTATTTGTCGTCTTCAATCTTTGTTCACCAAGTTGAACAAAGAAGATATTGTGAAAAAGGAAGTGGGACAAATACACAGCCCTGAGGTACACCAGCAATCAGTTAATGAAATGATGTTCGTCTTGGAGTAGTGTCCTAAAAACACTTTTATTTTCACATTTCCAACGTAAAAGTTTACTTTACTGCCTTTTTAAAATTCACAAATTCTCCTCTTTCACTTTGACACAATTATATAAGTATATGGACAGCGAGTTGTTCCAAAATTAGATTTAAATATTGAAATAAATTGGTGGCTTGGTAAGGTAATTAATTTGCCCTCTACTTAACCCAAAAAATCATCTTAATGGATTATACAGTGTAACATAGATTAGTATTTATAATTTTAGTAGTTTAAGGAATATCACTATTATGTAATATTTTTATTTTATTTCCAGTCTTATTGTCTTGTCATATTATTTAAATTGTCAAATTTTTTAATAATCTGCATTTTTTTATTGTCACATTTTAATTCTGTAGAAAAAAAAAAATTTTTTTGTATCTTTTTTTTAATTACTGTGTTTGTTTTTTTTTCAGTCATACATTGATTTAAGTCAGTTTCACTCCTCTTGCTCAACATCGAGACGCAAGCAGTGGATACGCATATAACTTCAGCAAATATCTAATCCTGGAATGTTTTTGGTCTCTACCTTTAACTCGCTTTAGTTTTTAACATTTCTGGAAACCGTTCCTGTGATTCTGTGAAGCATTTGTGCGTCTTCTGCTGTGTTTGCTGCAACAGGAGAACCTCTTGTTGGGATTTAATCCCAGATTAAATAATGCTAAGTAAATCTTGCTTTGTGTGTCAGAAAGTTGCATTATGACATTACAACAACCTTTGCATAAAAGCACAACAGTCTCATGTCATTGTAGTATTTCCACAATTTAAAACAAAAACATATAGCATGAGCTCATTTCTATTCGGACACAACAGTAAAGTTGATTTTTCAGTTAAAATTGATTTCACCATTCATTTATTTCAACATTTATGTATGGACTTGAGCAAAAAAATTTTATAAAACTGATTACATTTGGTAGTCAAGTATCCTTTGCAAAGAATCTCATTCCCTTTAGCTGTTCTGGTCCTCAGAGCATTGAGCCTGAAACCTAACAGCTTTTGTTTTGAGAAAAGTGTAGCAGCCCTTGTTCATCCATCTGACCAGCAGTGTTCAGCACCAGGTAGGAGAAGGCTTTCTATGGCATTTCATAAAAGTTTTTAGTCGTTTTAAAACTGTATACTTTTTAAAACCTTGGTATACCGGTAACCGTCCTGCAGTATATCTAGTAAGAGTCCTCTTGTGGAACTGTAATAGATTATATATTTGTCTCTCTAGATGATGTCTTTCTGGTTTTAGAGTGATAAAGGTCAGACTGCGGGTAAAAATTTAAAAAATCTAATAAAAATGGACTGAGTTAAAATAAGAAAGGCACAGACGCTCTCATTCTGCGGTTTATCAGCTTCCCATCGGTCTGTATCTTGTTGCGCTGTTTTTCTCGTTACTCCGCCCTGCCATCCACTCTATCCAATCACTTGCTTTCACTCATTTCAATGAGTCCATCCAGCTCAAGTATGACTCAGAAAGGTGTGTCAGTCTGCCGTGTGTGTGTGTGTGTGTGTGTGTGCGCGCGCGTGTGCGCGCGCGTGTGTGTGCGTGCTCATGTGCATTCAGAAGTGCCGATGAGAGAGTGTGTTTTCACACCCTGTCATTTTGAACAATGTCACGTTTTTCTTGTTTCTTTACCTCTTTTCTTCCGGACTCCACAATTTGCTCTGCTCTCTTGTCTTTTGTTTCCAACCCTTTCTCCTCTCTCTTGGATTTTTTTTAAGTGAGACAGCAGAGCAATCTGGAAAATCGGTTAAATAATTGTTTGGGTTGTGTTTTTTTATTTATTTGTTTGTTTATTTGTTTTTTGCTTCTAGTAACTGTTTCCGTTGACAGTTGTCTTTTTCTTTTAGACTCAGTGTTTGCTGGATTTCAGAATTGGACATCGTTTCCTTGACAATGAAGGTCAAAGCACATTCCCTGGCAGACACTGAGTTTTGAGATTTAATATTGAGCCATTCGTTACGAAGGACGGGAACATAAAAGCAGCCGTCGCATTAAACCAAAAGGGTGCCTGGCAATTACGGGAAATCATTGTTGTTTAGCTCTTTTTTTGTTTGGCTATCTAAGCATTAAGATGCACTGGTGCTGCTTTTATCTCCGTTGCCCTTCTCAAATCTTTCCATCCATTTCATTTGTCATCCAAGCTCTAAATATTACGTTCCTGCCAATCCCTATCCCTCATTCATTTTCCGGATCCCCCATTAATCCACACTTCCTGATTCATGAAAATGTGATCGGACAACCAGACCCAACCAGCGCCTTCAGCCGCTTTTAGAGCAGCAGCCATTTTACCCAATGAATCGACCATTGGGATTGAGATTCATTGTAAGATCCTCGTTTCGACCGAGTGGCCAACTCAACATCCTTTCCACTTCACAGCTTATTCTAGACACCTTTTGCATAGTCACAACAGTAGCTCTGGTTCCAGACCCATTTCCAACATACTCAATCCAAACCAATGTGCTCTCACTCACACGATCACGGTACACTCATAATGCTGTGGTGTGCTTACTCATCGGTCCAACAACCAATGAGGAGCCTTACTGTGTCTGTATTTCCCAAAAAAAAAAAAAAAAGAAAGAAAAACGACCGCCTCGGAAATGTATGCTATTATGTTTTTGAGAGTGGCCATGTGCAAAAGCAACCTGCACGCCTAATCCTCGGCACCTCACATTTTCCCCCGTGAAGGGAAGCATTGACGATAAAAGTGGGGGAATGTGTACAGGAGTTGTGGCTGTTCGGGTTGCTTTTGGACAGGGAATGTTTCTCTGTTTCCTCTAACTGTTCTTCCTTGCTATTTGACAGACCTTTCAACACATTACGAAAAAGGAGGTTTTAGATCTCGTTCGAAATGAGCAAATCTAAATTTGTAGGTCGATGGAACAGGTCTGCTTGAAGTTCCAGTTGAACTACAGATGAGTCATGGTGAAATCTCATGACACAAGCTGGATGTTGTGACATGTCAGTGGGACTGGCGTTACCTTTTCCAGTTTTCAGCAGCCTGCCCTAACGATTCACTTTGTTGTTGGCGGTGTGGTGAGTTGTTGTAGGAACACAGTTTTTGGAATATTCTCCTGCCAATCAAGTGGAATTGATTCTTTCACAGACAAAAGCAGAGAAACAGCACAGGATTAAAGAATATGATATTGTAAATGTAGGGGAGTCAATGGTCTCGGTGTTGATGGACTTGATTTAGCAATGGCAATTGCCCTTTGCAACCAGCCATTCCTAAGATGTAGCATTTTGGATACTTAGGCATTGAGCTCTTCATTAGGTTAACTGAATTCAGCCTCCTACACTTGCATTGACACTATATTGGGTTCCATTGAATTACAAAAAAATTTTGGGCAATTTCGAAAAAGTTTTTGTGCTAGGATGAGGTGGTTTCTCAACTGTATCGAAAACGCAATAGAAACAGTTTTTTCATATTGTACAAGTCATTTGGTCAACAACCAGATGTTAGGACAACTGGTTGTCCTAATATGGCAGGACAAAAAGGACGACAAGAAGTGGTTGAAGGATGATGGTGCGGTATGTTTTTCAATGATTTATCGGGTGAACAAATTTAATCATGTGTTATTAGAGACAAAGATCATCGATGTCACACAGAGTTCGCAGTTGAGTCTACATTATACCAGAAGGGATGACCTAGTCACCGGAGACTTTTTAAGGAAGAACTAGTCTTTTTAAGTGTTTGTTACCAATCACAAACCTAAAGGCTGGCTTGGTGCGGACGCCACTAGAGTGACCATCTCTACCACTGGTTCAAATCAATAGTTTAATTACTTTTTAGCTCCTGTATGTTTTTGCAGTACAGTTAACAAACACAGTGGGATCTAAAACTCCTTTCAATGGTTGTCCTAGATGGTCTGTCAAATATTCTTTGACTTTGTGTGAAATTTAAAAGTGAAAATACAGGGAGCAGGTGCAACCATCGCAGAGAGGTTAACCCTGACCTCTTTGTACGTTTGCACTTGCTTCCCTTTGTTTCAGAAATTATATCCAACTTTTGAGAGAAGGCTTCACCGGCCACATCAGTGAAGGAGCTGAGCGAGTAGAAGGGGCAAAAGTGGGAGCAGGAAGTCTTATTTTCTTAATCTTCCTATAAAATTTCCTAATGTAATTTAAAAAAAGAAGCACAGCCTTCTTTAGGGAGAGTGACTTTCTATTTGTGGAAGAGGAAAGGCCAGTGAAGTGAGAGCAACAGAGGTTTGGTTCTGAAACCTTGACCTCGCCTCTCTTTGTTCACTCACTCCCAAGACTAGTTAAGTTGTTGTCGGACAAAAAAAACAACAACTTTCTTCTCCCACATCCCCCTGTTTCTTGTTTGGCCTCACCCTCTCTGCTCTGTTCATAATACAGGGCTGATTCAGGACTTTCCTGTTTGCTTCATCACACAATTAGGATTGAAGACAACCACGACTCTGGCCTTCCCAATCCCACAATAAACACTTTTCCCTGCCGCAGAGCAACGTAATTGGGGCAGTTGCAGGGTAAAACATAACTCCGTCTTATGCAACAGAGTTAGATGCATGAGAAGCGAACCAGTTGCATCTGTCTCTGTCTGCCTTAGCTCGCCTCGCACCTGCAGACAGTAAGTAGAGCAGAATAAGAGTAATGCCCGCAGTTCAGGAGATGATGAAGAATCTTGTGAATACGAACTCCCAGTGAAAGAGCCACGCTGTTGCATCCAGCAACAGTTCCACCCACCTGCTCAGATTTAAAGCCGCTCCCGCAGACGTTTCCAAGACGCCCTAAATCTCCTCGGTCTGCCCAGCGGCCATGTTGTGTCACGTCTAAAATTATAGGCCTGTTTATAGAGAGCATCTGACAAGATGAGAAAGTGTTGGTGTCGCGCTCAAATCAGGTTCGGAGGTGCTGAGGAGCATAGCACATGACAAAGTATGTCAGCAAGCTGAGATGCCTTTTATTTTAGGAGTCTGAGCACACCGGAGGCCATATTGTTTCCCCTGTTTCTGGCACGCACATCTCCCCAGGTGTTCAGCGATGGGCAAACTCCACAGCCGGCCGCCCGGCGGTTCACCCCACGTGACTGCTGTTCAGGTGGACCTCCCCTGTCGTCAATATCGATAATTACCAGCAAGGACAAAATTAGCTGTCAGCAGCCGTGACCCGAAAACCAGAATTCCAAATAATTAAGTTGACAGCACTCAGAGGAGGTAAAACTCCGGCCCTATAAGGTCAGCATCTCTTCATTATTTATTTCAAAAATATCCATGGAAACAAAACGTCACAAATTGATTCACTTAGTTACTCATATTCACTGTCATTCATGTTTTATTTTATTTAAAATTTTCCTTAAATCTAATGTAATGTGTAAATGGTAACAGGAGTCTTTCAGTTGTTTTACTTTCTCCATGTCAGTAACAATCAAAATCTTTTCCCCTGAGCATTTAGATTGAAAGCTTTCAAATATTCACTACGGTATGATCATTCCTCTTTAAATTATTTAATTAACAAAAAGGCTACTCCGCTCATCTAATATTTGGCCCATAAAGACTCTTTTTGAACAAGTCTTAACATTTTTTAGGCAAAATTGAGTTCTAAATTATTCACACCCCTGGCAGATTTAAAATTGCGTTCACTCAACCAAGAAATCTGTTTCTGGCCCAAAAAGAGAACAGACAGTAAAGCAAGGTAAAAGAAGTACCAGACTTCTATATGAAATTATTTGGAACCTTTTCTGTAATCAATAGTGACATTTTTATTGGCATTATAGCAAACATACTCCTGTCATTTTGACAATTTATCTTTGATTAGTTCAAAGTCTTCAAAGTCTACAAAGTTGCAAGAGCTTCTTGCTATCTAGCTTGCTAACCTGTAAATAATTTAGCAGCCTACTGTGAATTTGGTGACCTCTTACTACTAGCTTACTGGGCTATTTTAAGCTTATTGTTTTAGTTTGCTATCCTACTGTTAGCCTGTTTGCCTTCTATTAACAAGTATTAGTTTTGTAGCCTACTAGTTTGTAGGTCTACTGTTAGCCTTTTATCCCTATAATCGTCTCTTAGATAATTAAATTATTGCTAGTTTTGTTTGCCGTACAATTTATTTGTTTTGTTTCTAGTAGCTTGTTAGCTTACTGTTAACTCATTAAAATATTGCTAGACTCTTAGTTTACTTTTAGTCTCTTAGCCTTTGTTTGTTTGCTAACTAATACCTCCTTAGCCCAGTAATAATTGATCAAAATTAAAATTAGCTTGGTCATCTGCTATTATTTTTGATAGTCTATTGGCTTGTTAGCCTGGAATTTGCTTTTTAAAATACTATTAGAATACTAGTTACTTGTGTAGCCAACTTACTATTAGCTTCCTAGCATGCTATTAGATTACTAGTTTTTATTAGCTAACCATTTAGCCTCAAAATAGGTCTGTTATTGACACTTTGTGACATAAAACTGATTAAATAGGTGAACATGAATGTAGTTAATTTAGTTTACATTACATTATTGTATTTTTCTCATCAGTATGTTGTTATTAGATTGGTACAACTTTTCAAAACAACAGAGTGAGAATCTTAATTTCTTTAGCTAAAGCACTTAGTAACAGGTAAAAAAACAAAAAACAAAAAAAAAACGCACTATTCCTTTGAGAAAATCTTCCCTGCCCCAGTTTTGTCCAAACTTAATAGGTGCGAATGTTTCTCACTAGAGAAAACTTCCCATTAAGAACATCAGATTTGGAGCACAGACTGGAAGGCCTGTTGGTTCTTTCTATAGATCCTGCTAAGTAAGCCTTTCTGTCTCATTACCTGATTTATGAGTGGAGTTCCTTGGACTGGATGGGGAACCCTCTAGGTGCACACCAGGAACCACACACACATACACACTCCTGGGAATCATCTCAGACCTACACAGTTGCTGCCACAGTAACTGGCCAGACGGGTTGCTACACTCGAGATCCAAAGGACTTCTGTCTTTTAATCAACTGGTTCGATTATATTCCATTCTTTAAATTCCCCCACCGGTGTGATCTCTCCTTCACTGATGTTGGCAACAAGGTGATGGATGACATAAGCTTCCTCTTTCTTCCTCATCCTCGCTCTAAACCCATCTATCCTTCCAGTCTGGACTGAAGGAATAGAGGAGAGACGGAGTGATGGATGAGTTTGGGAAACTACTTTCCTGCTCTATTAAGTTCTCCACCTGAGAGAGGTGGATGAGATAAGGAAAGACAGATCATGAACGGTTCCAGAAAAGGGAGATCTCCTGAATAAAGTTTCACTGAGCAGTTCATCCGTCATCGCATTCAAAGAAAGTTTCACTGTTGCTCAAAGGAGAGCAGCGTTCACTTCATCCGTCATAACTGCACAGGACTTAACAGGAAGTCTCCCTTTGTCTCTGTCCGTTATCTGGTCTGTCTTTCTGCTTTACAGTCTCTCACTTCTCCTTGCACACTGTTGTACTGTCAGTTCAAGTCAACCATTAAACTTTCACTAATCCCTCCCTTTTTTATTTGATTTTTTCCAAGATGATTCATTGGCTTTTTTCCCCTCAGCACTGCAGGCCAACTGTACGCTGTCCCTGCCTATTACCTTCTGGCTCACTTTTTGATCACTGCCTCCCCTTCCTCCTTTTCCCTCTACCCCTCCTCCTCCTCTTCATTACCCCTTGCCTTACTCCCCCCTTCCCCCCACCCACTTCCAACAGAAGCTCAGAGTAAGCCCTACTACTCAGATTACTCCCCCACTCGGCTGCTCATCCACAAGATGTGCACCAGCCACTACCTGGACCTCTTCATCACCATCGTCATAGGGCTCAACGTCATCACCATGTCCATGGAGCACTACGAGCAGCCACAGGTCAGGCAATAAACATCCCCTGTACACGTTGACACCAATGCTCGGTTGACTTTGCAGAAATCTTCAAACTGTGTCAAACTTGCCTTGAAACGTTTAGAAGACCCAAAAAGTCTACCATGTTTTTGCATCTATCCTTTTTTTTTTACTCCTAAATGAAATTATCTGCATTCAGGTGTCTTAGTAGCTAAAAACAGGGATAAATTTAAAGGAAAACCAGCAAGATTTCATGCATACAATGGAATGGCTTAGATGGAAGCAAGTCAATGTGTTATTATGCCCAGCAAAGTCCGGACAAAATTCCAATTGAGAATTTGTGGCAAAACTTGAAATTATATTAACAGACCCACTTAATCATATCTAACAGAGCTTGACCTATTTTTGTTTTTTAAACAGACTTTAGGTTTCACTGGATCTCATTGTGTGGTGTCGGATAAAAGAGGCTCCAATTTTCACATGTGTTGAAAATAATTGAAACGTATTGTTACGACATGACGAAGCGTTCAGGGATGATGATTGCTTTTGCAACTCACTTCGACTGACATGCTTATCAGTTTCCATAACACTCCTAATCTATTATTGTTTTGGAATGTTTCCTTTTTGAGTTCAGTTTTCAAAAAAGATTTAATTGAGGGGGGGAAAACGTAGGAGAGTGTTGCAATTTCCTGGAAAAAAAAAAAACAACTTTTGGAGAACTATAAAAGTTTAGTCGAAACAATAAAACGAGCATTACGGGCAAATCAATAAAAATGGAGAAAAACAATAAAAACTGCAAAAATATGACTGACTTTATGATCCAGTGATCTTTTAACAGTGTGTATTTTAAATATTCTCTTTAAATGCAAATGGCAGGAAAATATTACCAGGCATTGCTGAGGCTACAAGGAAAGCAAAAAAAGAACATTACCTACAGAATTGCCAAAAAAAAAGGGCCAGAATAGCTTCTCAGAACTATAAAAGCAAGGTCAAAACAAAAAGTTAAACCTTACTGCTTAACCAGTTAAAGACGTGAAACAATAAATAATATATAAAAAGTTACCAACTTTGATCAAAAGGTACGTTTTTTGAGAACCTACCTCAAAAGTCCAACATTCAAATGATCTGATTTTCTTTGTCACTTGACACTAAAACGGAGATGAATTGTGCTGGAAAAAATAGATAATTACCCAATTTTCTGTAGACGGTGTATGAAGTTACTTTTGAAGAACCCTTTTGATCTCACTTTATGGCAGCATTCAGGAGCAGAATCGAGAATCGGTACAAACCTTTGAAATAGAAGTGACTCAATACATCGATATCAGCAGGGCTCAAGATAAACCGTAGAGTAACGCTCTACTTTTGTTCTTCAGACAAGTGATACTCTAGATATCAAGATTAGTAGAAGGTGGACTAGTCTTCTGGTGTCCATCCTTGAACTTCCTGCAAAATTTCAGACTGCCCTGGATCTTTTTCTGGGACATAATTGTCATATTTGCTGCCATCTTGCCTGAAAGCCTTTCTCTAAAAGTCTACAGCTCACCGTGTTTACAGAAGCAATCAAACTCACCCACAGCCACTATAGAGAAAGCTCTATTGTGGCGTAAAATAAATCATCCAGCAGTTCAGGATCTTGGACATCCAGAAGCATTCTTTACTGGAACGTGACTTTCTCGATGATTCAACAATGATGCAGGTCTTTCAGGTACAATTTTCCCAGCAGCAATTTTGTCAGATGTGTGGTCAATTCGGTAGTCGATGCACTGATGGCTGCACACCATTAATAACCATCCGCTAATATAGTGAGACGTTTGAAATGCATAACATTTGATTCATTGCCCAACTTCTGGGGCGCTAAGTATAAAACAGCTGACCCCCATCACCCAATGTGAATATATCTGAATGATTTTAAAAGAAGTGTAACAGAAGCTTGTCATGTGAACTAGGAAATTTATGTTTAGTCAGTCGTAACAATGCTTCTTAGCAATACATTTTATACAACCGGTGTGAGATTTGTCACAACTGGCACTGCAAGGGGACGTATTCTCTACTTTGGAGTTGTCTACCTGATTAGATAATGGAAATTTGAACAAACAAGCTGCGTTAACAATTCACAATTTATCCATAGATAAAAACAAGCTTATCGATAGTGTGTGGGACAAAACACTAGCCAAGACAGAGTGACATCTGAGGTTCTACCCCAAACCAATCAAACCGCATCCATCAAAAGCCTGTTGCTATCAACAGAGAGGATTTAGGAACCTCATGGTGGCTGCTCAGTTGTTCATTGCTTTTAAAAAGTGGCAATGCTCAAATGGAAAATAAACTGGCTTCTCAACAGCATAAAGGTTTTGACACACAAGAGGCGACATCCATCTCTTGTGGAACTTGTGAGATGAGGCGACAATCGCTTCAGCCAAGCAACCGGCGAAGTTTGTGCATGCAGGTCACACATAATTTATACACATGGGCTTGTGATGTGACACAAGAAAGTTGGAAAATCTACAACATTTGTAGCTATGATTGCTACAGTCGCTATTGTAGCTGTCATTGATATTGTTACTGTCATCGCTGTCGTCGTTGCTGCGTCCCATATGTTGGGTTTTACCCTGGGAGGCAGAAACTTGTTGCTGTTGTTTATCTCTCTCCGTGTTTATTGCCATAAAGCATTGTTACGACAAAGTAAAAATTCAATCAAATGCAAATTTCCAAAATTTTATTGACTAAGTTTAGAGTCCTGGTTGAAACACAATCGTGTTTGAACATTTTTCTCTAAAACATTAAAATGCTTTTAGAGAGGTTCAAGGAGGGGACAATAAATCTACTATAACATTTATGTGAAGCCTTTCTGTAAAGTGGTTGTACTCAATAATAAGCAGTAAATTTAAACCGATAGCAAAGTCAGAGTAGACGGTGAGATAAAGAGATGTTTTACAAACTGGGCCTTTCTGTTCGGGGATAATTTGCCACCCAGGAGGGTTGAGTCAAATCCCCGCTGACCAGCAGTGCTCTCTTCGTCTCTCTGCAAAAGGTCAGTTTTTACATGGAGAATTCTCCCACAGGCAAAAAATGGACACTTTAATTTTTATGCCCTTTTCACTGAAACTGAGAGAGGACAACTTGAGCCATCTAATAACGGTAAGATCTATTGTAGAGAAAAGAGATGAAGTCTAGTTGAAATAGTTTTTTTCTGCAATGTTTTTAGTACAGTATCATTGTGAATTTGTGAAACCCACTGCTCTGTTTAACTAAAAATATAGCATGAGGTCTCCTTCTGCCTTATATCAACTTTTTCTGATGTCCTTTATAGGAGCTTGACAACGCGTTGAAGGTCTGCAACTACATCTTTACCCTCATCTTTGTTTTGGAATCTGTCTTCAAGCTGGTGGCCTTTGGATTTCGGCGCTTCTTCAAGGACAAGTCAGTAATCCAACCGTGACCGCACTTCCTAAGTGATGTTATTTTCAACCATCGATGTCCGATTCGACGTACGTCTAACGAACTGCTTACTGGCGGTGCCGTTCTTTTAAGCGCTGACTCGTGGAAAACTTGAACCCGTGTTCAGGGAGCTTAAGCGAAGTCTTTATAAGCTGCGTCGGTAAATGTCTGTGTGAATGCAAAAGGCCTCGTTAAACGGCCATAAAGCACAACCGCTTCAGATGATATCATAGTTTTAAAATTCCTGGCTTCCTTTTGAAAACCGCACAGTAACGCACTAGAACAATCCCAACGGCACACGTGCTCTCCAGCACACGTTAGCGTAAATATGCACCCGAAATGGACGCCAGACCTCGTCTGTTTGAACCGGAGCTACAGCCACCCAGGACTTCATGATGCCCACTGGCTCTGTCACAGTTAGAACCTTGTCCTGTTTGACTTTGGCAGGAGTTTAGCTAAACATCTCAACACTACAATTCATTCTTATTCCTAAGGAAAATAACCCACAGCTGTAACTTAGAGCTGTACAAATTTAAACCCATTTTTCATGTTGATTCTGTATTTTCCAGTGGTTTTCTGATGGACCAAATAGAAACACTGGAAATGCTGCTCAACTACCTACATCTTGATTATCTACACAGTAATGATCTTTCAATGTGTTTTTGGACCTTTTGACCTGAAAGTGGATAATTAAATATAGAGTCAGTTTGTTACCGTCAACAACCTAAATCTATTTCACAAGCAGTTTTAACATTCATTTTAATAACATAAGACATGTGGACTCCAGCTAAGCCTGACATGTTTTTTTAGAAAAGTTTAAAATATTTAATTAGAGATGTAATTTACGAAAATGGTACGCTAATGCAGCACTGACTCAATCATATTGTTCAATCACCTGCTATGCTATGCAAATGTTCTGTCTGCCATGACAAAAACTTGCCTCTTTATTTAACAAAAATCAACATGAGATTTGAGTCGTTTGGTGCTTAAAGGTAACACTACCAATTTTTTCAACAGACCAGGTAAAAACAGTAAGAGAAACCCATTTGATACAGTAAGATTGCCAGATTTTTTCTCTTTTCCTGGAAGTCAATTTGAAGGTTGAGTTTCCAGTCTCAAATTCGTGACTCCTTTGAGACTCAATTCCAACTCTCGAGTTGCTGCTTCAGTCCTGGAGGCGATAACTCGATGACTCAGAAAGAAGAAATGCGCGGTAGTTCTCCTGTACCTCTTTGCAGGGAATCACATCAAAGGCTTTGGCGAAAAGAAGTGATGCACAGCAAGTCGGCAATGGTGACTGATGAGTGTGTGTGTGTGTGCGTGTGTGTAGGTGGAACCAGCTGGATCTCGCCATTGTTCTGCTGTCCATCATGGGCATCACTCTGGAGGAGATTGAGGTCAACGCTTCGCTGCCCATCAACCCAACCATTATCCGCATCATGAGAGTGCTGAGGATAGCAAGAGGTACGATCTCCCTCCCTCCCGGTTCTTTCCGCCTCCTTCCTTGATGCTCTGCCAGATACGTTGGTGCAGCTGCTTCTTATACGCCGCTTTGCCTTTTAAGGATCCTTGTAAAACAGACGCATCTCTGGGACTCCCCTATCTGTCATTTTTGCATGGCAGGTCCCAGCAGGGCTCGGGTTGAGGGCGAGCTAACCAGATGGCACAGGGAAACGCACTCGGCAGACAAACAAAGCACCGGCAAGGTCTTAATCTGCAATGAGCGTGGTTATGGTAGAGGGAGAGGTAAAGACCGGCGTAGGGAGGAATATAGGGAATTATGAATAACTTCTGACCTGGAGATTCATCACCGGGAGATGGGATGAAGCCATAAAGAGGAGCAGTTGCTGTCAGAGCGAAAAAGATTGAGATGAAGTTAATGACGAGGGGAAAGAGATGGAGGGTGGGCAGAAGAAGCCATGGAAGACGAAAAGGAAAGGTGATTTGGTAGAGGAGAGAACAGGCCAGGGAAATTCAAGAGTACCAATTTACTTAGGTCAGATATCGGTCCGGTTAATGGATGTAAATGAAGGCTTGTTTGGAAAAAACAGGAGAAGAAGGTGCAGGACAGAAATTAGTGAAACTCCTGCTTTAAAACTTTATAACAATCCATCTGTCTGCATTCGTTAAATACAGTGGAGCTAAGAGGAGGTAAGGGACCAACAACCGCCCGCAAATTGTTGGAATCCAGAAATACTTACAGCTATCTCTGAAAATGATTAGAACTGCCTTTATTAATAGCTTAAACATCAAATGTACTTTTTATACATTTGATGGGAACCGTCTTAGCGTGACTCCAGACGCAAACATCCTCGCTCTTCCTTATCTCTGCTCTTGGTGGTATCTTGATTGGTTGACCCTCCTGGATTGGTTGCTTTGCAAGTGCCAGCCAAAAGTGTGTCAAATAGCATTGCACCGAGGTATTTCAGCTGCTTTCAAATATTTTAGACATATTGTACGAAAGTTAGTTACATTCCACAGAAAAATCCACAAATAGGCAAAACCAAAACCACACTCCACCTTCATCTCTGCAGTCTTATAACTTTGACAGGTTTGCAGGTTTTGGGTACAGTTTGACTCCCTTCAGAATGTCTTTTGTTACAACTTTCTCTTCTCTGCTCTTGTCCCAAAAAAAAGAGAACCCAATATGGAGTATAGCTAAATATATGAGGTGAAAACCATAACACCTCTGAAATGAATCAGAAAAACAGTAGATAAAGAAATGTGAACGATTATTTTTAGCATTAGCGGCTAGCAGTTACTCTGTCAGTTTATTTTTCTACCCAAAATGCTGTCACACAAAACAGTTTAAAACTGATCAGGCTTCTTCAGTGCTTACATAACCTGAGCCGTCCTTATTAATCGACTCCATCAAAAAAGATTTAGGAGAAGCTAATGTATGGCTTCCTGTCTTGCTTCAAAATAAGAGCCTACAGGGTTTGGAACTTAAAACAGCCACCATTATCATAAACTGATATTTCCATCATCACAAAACTTGTGATAGAAGCAGCACAAAATGTTTGGTCAAATGCTTCATGTAGAATTTCAATCTGTTGGATTGCTGAGACTCTTTTTTTCTACTTTCTGGTAGTTTTTAGGATTACATTTTTTCTGCAAGGGGTTTTAAACAAAACATTAGGTGTAGTTTTTGATATTAGTCTTGTACCTTCATATGTCTGTGAGTTTGATGTTAAAACGGGAAATGCACCAATTCCAAGGGGATGAGCCAGTTTGGATGGCAAAAGATGTTTAAAACAATTTCTTAACCTTTTCTTTACTAGTGCTCTGTCAAAAGGACAGAATTGCTTCCTATTTCTTTATTGATTTGGCAGCTTCAAAAGAGCCAGTTGTCCAAAACCTGGAGGTGGAAAATTGAAGGACAAAAAATAAAAAATAAATAAATAAGTGGCATGTCTAAAAACACAGAGAAGCAGTTTGCAAAAGTGATATTCTTACGAACGAGGAGGAAAAAATTTTTAAAAAAGAACCTCCGGAAAAGACCTCACACATGCATCATTCTTAAGTTGATTCAACTGTAATTCGCTAAAACCTCATTAGAAAAGGTCCCAAAGGAGGGAGGCTGCTTGTCCGGAAGCCATTCCGAAGAAAGGGACGCAGAACGAAAAGGAGGATGTGAGTCAAATTACACAAGAACTGCACCGAAGATAAGTCTTACAGAGTAATTATCACTGATTAGGACGTTATGATGCAGGATGCGGTAATTAAAGCATCGTGTGCGAAGTTGGTCAGACGAGACGTGGAACGTGGAGCGTCTACGGCCACCTGTAAAATACACTGCAGCCTTTGTCGTGTTTCGGGGGGTGTGTTGTATTAAGTTAGGTCGGGAGGTTTTCCCAAACAGATAGAATTACAAATACACAAAAGTCCTGCCAGATTTTAAACCACCATACAAAACTGTTTGAAAAGCATCTGAATGGCGACATGGTGGACGATCCAACAGGACGATGATGCCAAACAGACGAGCAGAGAAATGAAACCATGTCTTGGGGGAAAAAAAAAAAAAGCAATGGAAAACTAATAGTAAGAGAGAGTGGACTTAAACCTTACAGCGAGGAATCTTCTTGGACAACAATAGGATGAAAGAAAATCAGTAACCAAAGAAAAGCGTTGCAGTCGACTCCTGCCTATTCGCAGCTCAGTATTTGTGGATTCATGTATTTTCCTGTGGACTGTGATTGTAAAATATTCATGGAAAAACTACCAAGTCATAGGTTGTGTTTTTGTTCTAAAATCTTTTAAATAAAATGCGTCTTGTTGAAACTGAGATACCTAGATGCTATGTGCAAAGCAGCCAATCCAGGTACACAATTCATTTTCCTTGGTACTGATTGGCTGTAATCCCAAAAGCAGAATTATTGTACATTAATGTATATTTCATGTTTGAATTTTTAAAATAGGGGGTTATAATTGCAGGTTTGAGCTATTGCTGAGTCGCTGTGCTCCATCACTCCTGCAAATACCGGGGGTTCGCTGAAAATATTTTTCCAAATGTAGGAGAACTGTTTTTAAAGAGATACTATGAAAGGGAAACTTACTAAGAAGATGGAATCTCTTAATTCTCATGGAATAAGTTTCCTCCACTCAATCCTGACATCGTCAGGTGTTCTGATGTAAAGCACACTACAACTAGACTCTAGTGGTGCATTCACACCAGGCCTGTTTAGTCCCCTTTAATCGACCTCTAGTTTGTTTGCCTAGGAACTAGTCCTTTTCATTTGGGGAGGTGTGAACGCACAATCAAACTCTGACCAAAACAGTGAACTCTGGTGATATTCAAATGCATATGTGGATAAAAGCGGACCGGAGACCGCTCCAAAAGCAGGAAATAGACTAAAGTGCAGGGCATTCTGGGTAAATATGACCAAAATAAATTTGTGAGTCTAGCGCTTGTGGGAGAAATGTCTTATGTTCTTTGGCTAAAGACAAAAGAGAAATCCTCCAACCACTAAAATCTGACGCCAGTGCATTTTTGTTTACGTTTTGTGAATAACAAAGTTGCGCTTGTGTCTTCTTCTGAGGTTTTTGTGTTTTTCCCTTCCGTGGTTCATGGTGCAGCGCCACCACAGTTTAGGGGAGGTATCAGGTTTTTCAATTCTGTTGGTTTGTTTGGCACAGTACAGTAGGAAAACAAACCGCACCAGCTGAAAATGCAACAAGTGTTGCAACTTTGGTCCCCAACTGGACCGAGTCTGTCTGAGGTGTTTTCACTGTTTAGGAGTGAAAACACCCTAAAGCAGTGACTTGTTTTCAAGAGTGAAGAGTCATGCCTTCCTCAGATGGAGGAGTGTAGGTTTTGCAGTTGCTAGGAGAATGGCGCTTGCCATCAGGCTTTGTGTCAATAATCCCCAGAGGATTACGGCGTGGGCTGATTTTCAGTAGCTGGACTTGACCTCTTGCTGGCACTTAAAGTAACTTATCATACTTTAACATCCCAAGACGTTTTAGAAAACTTCATGTTCCCAACTTAGTGAGAAACAGTTTGGGGATGGACATGACTGCACACCAGAGCACAAAGAAAGGACAGCGAAGACGAGGATAAGCAAGGTTTGCTTTGGAAAAACCAGACTGTCCTCAACCCAACAGATGCCTGTAGAATCACTTAGTGAAGATTGCAAGCTTGAAGTTTCACCCAACATCAGTGTTTGATGCACTTGCATAGACACAAAACACACAATGTAGCGGAAAGTTTTACCAGAAGAGACTAAGAACGGGACGTCAGTCAAGTTCATGTCTGCGTCAGGGCAGAGAGCGAATAACGCTTAGAAAAATTCAGGTCCTATTGCTGATTCGGTCAGCCAGGTTTTAATTATTACTGGGTTTCAACTTTGTAGAAGTTTTGACGCAACATCCCAAGTTATACAACACTGACAACTCTTTGTTTGGAATCACTTTTTTTTAAAAATTCTTCTTCTTATGCTGTGTGTGTCTCTGCAGTGCTGAAGCTCCTGAAGATGGCGGTCGGAATGAGAGCTTTGCTGGACACCGTTATGCAAGCTCTGCCTCAGGTAATACAAGCCGCTCATTTAAACGCCTCAAAGCCTTTGAATTCCCCATGCTGTCTTTTCTTTTTCATGGATACATTTTTTTTTTTTTTTACCCAAACGCATCCCACTGCTGTTGTCTGTATAATTACATCTCAGAAGCATTTTCATTCAGTCCATATTTTTATATTTCACAGCGTCATCTTTTCCCACTAGTCTATCCCCCCTTCGACTGTATGCAGTCTTATTTGCATTAGCGTTCCCCCTCGCTGCGGCTGGGGAAGGGAGCGCAGCTCCAGGTTTTGTTTGGAACAGTGGTGGGTGGATTTGCCGGGTGAGAGAGTTGGTAAATTGGAGCAACTTTCTACAGTTTGGATTTAGAAAAAAAAAGAAAAGCAAAAAAAAAAAAAAAAAACGAGGCACCATGCTCCGCTCCCAGCGTTCTTTGATAGCACCTCTGTCGTTTTCATTCAGACAGAGACGATGTCACAGCGAGTGCTGTTCCGGGCTACATTCTGCCAGAGCTTGTCAGAAGTGTTCAGAATTAATAAAGGCGATAACAGGAGGCGATGTGGGTGCGAGCAGGTTGCCGCTCGCTAATTTGCACTGACAGCGAATCCGAGAGCTCTTTATTACCCCAAAAACCCACCTTCGCGACAAAACCGAAACCCGCTGCTGCATCTGTGTCGGTTTTGTCTGTTAATCGGCGGCTGGGCTTCCTCTGCGCGAGGCCTTACATTAAAATGGACGTTTTGTCACCGTTTGTTTCCCCGTCAGACAACTGAAGCCTGAGTAGCGGAGACACGGCTGCAGCCATCTTGCATCAGAGGGATGAAAAGGGTTACATAATGTCAACTGGCATTCTCATACAGTGTCTTCTATGATTTTATGTGATAGAGACACAAAAAATAATTGTCAACAGAAAAAATAGGAGACTGTCCAGCTCAAAAGAGTTTGTAAACAGGATTGAAATGATTTCTTTTAACATTTGCCATATTTTGCATTTATATCCCTCAAAAATCTGACTAAGGTTGTTTTAAGGGGCAGTTTTATGTAAATGGTAATAGGAAAATCTTTTTTCATAGCCCCGCCTTCGAGGACGAAACTGCAGTTTTCAAGCTTCCACCTTACAGCCCATTCCTACCCCGCAACTCCCCCACTCAGCTCCTTCAAACTAGCCAGCATCATTTAGCAAACATCTGGTGGAACTGAGCATCTGCTGAGCTCATTATGACGAGCTACTTCTCAGTGAAACGCTTGTAAAAATAAATAAATAAAAAAAACATTTTTAAAGGTTGAATAGAGGAGCCATGTTGTGATGACTTCCTGAAGGCCGAGTTTCAGAAAGAGCAGGAACTTCTTAAAGAGACAGAGGCCCAATTTAAAGGCGTCAAATTTCTTTTAAGTCATGTTTGATATATAACTAGCATTTTTGTAACAAATTATATTAAAATAGTTGATTGTGCTATAAAACTGCCCTATGTTATTGGAAAGTACATATTACCACCCCTTTATTTAAAATATTGCATGCTTAGTCTAATTAGCAGGTAGAAAAAAGTACATATTTTTTTTGTCAGATTTAGCATTAAAAAGACATTAGATTCAAATTGACAAGTCTGAACTATTTACTACTAAAGGTTTTTATATAGGCTCAGGTTACCTCATCCTGTCTGCATTTCTTTCATAAATGCATGGGGAGAGCGAGCAAAATTCATACTGAAGGCCAAGCAATCTTGTTGATAACTATTAGTTTTTATATCTCTTACTCCCATGGTCTTCAAACTGTGGTACAAGTACCTCTGGTGGTAATGTGGGCTACCTGCAGAGATATTTCAAGTTGACTGCTTATAAGGTAAAAAAAAAAAAAATGAAGCTAATTCATGTTTGTAAGTTACTGTGGAGAAAAGCTAATAAGTCCAATGTGCCAGAAAGAGAAAATAGGCTGCTGGTATTTTAAAAAGCAATTCAACAGGGAGAACAAGGCAACTTATGTGAAGTTTCTGCAGCAGAAACTGAATTTGCTGACAGTGATCCATAAACATGTGCAGGTGGTTACTAACGCTGTGGCCCATTTATCTCTAGAGCTGGAAATTGGACCTCGAAATGTCAGCTTTGCTTTATGTTGGGTCGAGTGACCAGGCAAACAGACAGATGCTATGAATCTATGGCCGCCATATTGAATATTTAACATATGGACAGGAAGGGAGCACATTTAAACCACACAT
The DNA here is from genome assembly GCF_051168715.1 of Poecilia mexicana. Lineage (NCBI taxonomy): Eukaryota > Metazoa > Chordata > Actinopteri > Cyprinodontiformes > Poeciliidae > Poecilia > Poecilia mexicana. Next base: position 7,306,663 of record NW_028263388.1, read on the forward strand.
GCAGAGAAGTAGTAATATTTATTATATACATCGATTAAGTTCATTTCACTGCTATGTCAAAACCAGCCATTACAGTGGTACTTGGAAAACATACTGTTGACTGAGGTGGCTTTAGTTTTTAAAAGGATGAATCATGCTCAATTCATACAAAAGGCACACAGAGTCAAACGAGACAAAAAATTTAAACCCAACAAATAAATCTATCTATTGTAAAGAGAGGAAAAATTCTTGAACTTTAAAAACCTTTTGACTCGATATATCCTCTCTATGCCCGGGTTCAGAAAAATGCTGTGCGCAAAGACTGAGATCACGCAGAGATAACAGCGTCTCAATAATCAGCATTTATTCAAGACAGATGGATACTATCACCAGACAAACACATCACATAACATCAGAAACCTCAGAGCACAAACAATACATGAATTTACCTGAGAGAGAAAAAGACAAAAGATGGAAACGACAAACAAAAAGCAAAGACGTCTTTGGAGAAGTTGCAAGCGCAAAATCTGATTCGTTACTTCTGTGTAGAAAGTTTTATCTTCTTGTATTTAATTTATTCAAATAAGGCGTATCTTTGCTCATCCAACCAGGAGCTATCTCTGACCCTCTAAAGCCAGAAACCCCTGCCGTGTTTACGGCCTTTCACAGATGAGTGTGAAAAGCTGGAACTTCCACTGTATTGTTTTCCCACACAGACAAAATGCAGTTCAAACGATCCTAACAAACCATCTGCTGGAACTACAGGTAACAATAGGCCAGAATAAGTTACTGATTTAAAACCACAATTAGGCCATTTGAATCAAGACATGTTAAGTTTTAAAACTAGCTTATTTTAAATTTATTTTCTCAACACTATCTATCTGTCTGTCTGTCTGTCTGTCTGTCTGTCTGTCTGTCTGTCTATCTAGGTAGCTATCAATCTAGCTAGCTTGGTAGCTAGTTAGCTAGCTATTTAAAAATCTTTCTAGCAATCTATTTTTCTAACTAAATTTTTACATGCCTTGTCTTGCCACTCCTTTGTAAATTTTCTGGGGGCGCCATTCCTATGACAGTAGGAAGTGATAATTGTTCCCCTGACAACAGCGCTGACACGTTCCCACCCATTTGTCCTCTAACGCTCTGATCCCTCACTCTTCGTCTCTCTGCAGGTGGGGAATCTGGGCCTGCTCTTCATGCTCCTCTTCTTCATCTTTGCCGCTTTGGGAGTCGAGCTGTTTGGCGACTTGAGTAAGGACACGTCCGCGATTTCAAACAGGCGGCTTAGATGGAAAGAGTTTCACTCTTGAACACTGCTCAGAGTGCACAGGCATGCTCTGAGTCTTCCCTTCGCCCCTCTCAGGGTTTAATCTACCTGATTTTAATTGCTTTCTGGAATCCTTTGTTGAAACACCATATTGATCTCGCTAATTGTGTCCCAGAGCGTTCAGATTAATAAAACAGCGTCACGGTAATTATTTCACTGTGAAGAAAAGGCCCCGAGTGCGGCTGTCTTGACGTTTCTGGCTTTCTCTCTGTCCACAGTCTGTGATGAGCTCCATCCATGCGAGGGTCTGGGCCGCTACGCCACTTTCAGGAACTTTGGGATGGCGTTCCTGCTGCTCTTCAGAGTTTCCACTGGCGACAACTGGAATGGCATCATGAAGGTGAAGCTCTTGTGCATTTCCACTTTGAACCAGCACATTTAGAAAGGAGAAGTGCCGCGTCAGAAGGCTGCCGGTCACCGAATGGCTATGGGGTGAAGTCGGTTGTGACATGAACAGAGTTGGTACATTAAAATCCTGTCCACATTTCAATGAATTCCTCATAACAACATAACATAAACCGTACCTTCCTCCACGCCGCCACCTGCTTCTGGGACTTACTCGTCTTTTATCGCCCTGCTGCAGGACACTCTGAGGGACTGCGCCCACGAAACGGGGACGTGCTACAACACCGTGGTCTCTCCCATCTACTTCGTCTCCTTCGTCCTGACCGCCCAGTTTGTCCTGGTCAACGTGGTCATAGCCGTCCTGATGAAGCACTTGGAGGAGAGCAACAAGGAAGCCAAAGAGGAGGCGGAGCTGGAGGCCGAGTTAAACCTGGAGCTGCAAATGGAAGGAGCAGACATGGCGCCAAGATCGCCCCAGCTCAACCCCCTGGCCCTGGGCATGGATCGGTCGAGCTCGGGGGGTTCCCCCTGGCGGTCCGCCGGAGGGGGGGACATGGAGCAGGAGCGGGAAGGTCCTATGGACTCTCCCACTGCTGATATAACCAGAGACTCTGTAGACATCAGAGCAGAACCCCCCGCATACCCAGAGCCCCAGCTGGAGGTAAATAGCTGCTGTTTTTTTTTTTTTCCAGGATCTTTTGTGCTGTTTGGCGCTGTCCCATCTTTTAAAGTCTCATTTTCTTAACAAACATGGAAATGTTGTAACATCAAGGGGTAAAAAACTGATTTATGGCTAAAAACATAACTGCTTATTTTTGTACCTAATAATAGAAACTGTGGATGTTAGAAAACACCATGTGCTTCCAAGACCTTGCATGCACATGATTTTATAGCTGCTTTCAGGGCTCTTTTCTTTTTTTTTTTCTCGTGTTACCATAATAAGATCGAGGTTCATTGGGGGAGTTTTAGGGACATACAGCTGAGATTCAGTCAGGCTGGGCAACAAGTCATGAGAATACATATTTGGTTGTCAGATCTCCCTTTGATGCAAAGCATTAGTTGTTTTTTTTTAGTATTCTTCTTATCCTGTGGCACTCAGAATTGTCTGATTGCCAAGATGAGGCCCAACATATTTATCTCACAGCCTTCGATGTGATTCTCTACTTGATATATATACAAATTCTAAATTGCTTTGGGTTTATCTCAAATATAATTGACACTGAGACAGAAAAGAAATGAGGAAAGGTGGTGTGAAAGATTTAAAGGGCAAGAAGAAAAGAGCAGAAGAAAGAACACAAGCAAACATCCCAGAAGTCTGCTTCTACACCTGCAGGAGAGAAACCAGGAAACCATAGCAACAAACATAACAATACAACATCTCTGGAAAGCAAGATGAGATTAGGGGTCAACATGTACATAAACCAAGCCAGACATGGTTTCACCTTTAGATCTTGTGAAGTACGCGATCTTGCCGTTTTGGTTTTGGTAACAGAACGCATCTCTCCGTTCCTCTGGAGTGTGTGTTGGTGTTCAGTCAGAGAGCCTCCATTAGCCCAGTGGTGACTCTGGAGCAGCTGCAGAAATTTAAACCGTCAACAAAGTCATTGTTGAAATAAAGTCATGAGTGGTTTCATTCAGTTTGTCACAAGCCGATAGGAGACAGAGCAAAGATGTAGAAGACGATCCCCTGGGATTAAAAGGAAACAGTTTTGGGGTGGCAAGGTAGCACTGGAGTTAGACATGGTGGTGGTAGCATCATGGCACGGAGAGGCTTTTCTTCACCATCTAAGAGAAGTTAGTCAAAGTTTCTGGTAATTTCCGGAAGAGGAGTAGTGAGCAGCTACAAAAAACGTGATGATAGAAATCTAGTAGTGTGCACACCGTCAAAGACCTGCATCTGTATTTGTACCATATAGAAGTTTTCCAGAGTATTGGGTCATGTCTTGCTTTGTTTGGCTAAATCACAGAATCTCAATGAAATACGTTGATGTTTGGAACTAGCAAAAGGTGGAAATGTTCATGACATCTCAAGTCTGACTGCTGAAGGTTGAACTGGTGAGCCGTCATGTAACGATAAGTCAAGAACTGGCATCTCTTTAAGTCTGAAAGCAGTTTGGTTATTTGTCAACTCATTTTCTAAGACCTTTCTTCATATTTGCTACTGTGCACAGCCTATTCTGACTCATAGCAGATCGGTTTATAGTTTGTGCTCGTCACTTACTGCATTTTTCTAATAAGTGTGTGCTAGTTTGTGTGTGTGTGTGTGTGTGTGTGTGTGTGTGCGTGTGTGCGTGCGTGCGTGTGTGTGTCTTATGGTTGGTCCCTGAAGGCAGCATGCCAGTCAGAGACAGGTCACAGTGCCATGGGAAAGCTCAGCTGCGGGTCTTGTTGTTCACTTCAACAGCTATTTCCAGGCAGCAGGGGGAACTTTTTGGAGGATAGGAAATCGAGGTCTTGCTATTGTTATCTTTCCCCTTTTAAGATGTTATCCATCTGTCTCTGCTGCTCTGAGTTGTTACACCAGAGTCTCCTCTCCATCCCCACCCTGGAAGACCAGCTCTGGTACGGTGCTGTAGTGCCCCCTTGTGGGCTTACAGGGAAGCACATGTGAGCTTAGAAGCAGTGATTTTGATTGTCTACATCATTCCTTTGTTTTTGTATATTTGATCGATCCGTCTTTTTTATTTCCTCCCTTCATTTAGTCGTGTTTCTGTGTTTATGCACATATATTTATATCTGTCTTCTCTTTCACTCATTTCCTGTCGTTTTTCTTTCTTTCTTCTCTTCCTCTGCTCTCTCTTACTCTACCTGCGATACCCAAGTTTGTGCAGCGGAGACCTCTGTTTGACTCCATCTCCCTGGTCATCCAGGGCTCAATGGAGGGAGAGTTGAGTTTGATGGACAACCTGTCTGGCTCCATCTGCCACTACTACGCGCTGCCCCCCAGGCCCAACAAGCACAGCACCGACAAGAAGGTCAATAACCACCAGAAACGCCGCTGATGGCTCGCTTCCTCCATTTCATACATTCATTGGCTCTTGATACGCTGCAACTTGTAGGGCGCAGCACAGCAAACGGGGAATGAAAGGGTTTATTTTGGGGGGGAGAAATTTCTAAGTGAAAAGATGAAGAAAACAACCACCTGATTGCTCTTAAAGGCTCAGTAGTTTTTTTTAATGATCTGTACATAAAAAGGTTCAGACAAAAGGTCGATGTAGCTGTTAGAATCATTGAGTTACTCCTGAGTTCCACCTAATCGCCAGTAGGAGGCAGTGTACTTTACACAATAACCTTTTTCTTCTGTTATTGCCTAAGTAGCAATGTCTCAAACTAGTCTTTTGTTCTCTAGTTATATAATAGTATCAACCTTCATTTAGCCCTTTCTTACTGTTTCTTGTCATATTAGAGATGCTAATGCTAGGATGTGGTGATTGTCTCATCTGGGCACTGTCTGGTTTTACTTTTTTACAATACATTGGATCCCCAGTTTTCACGAAAATCGTAAATTTGCAACTACTTTATATTCGCTCTAAAAAGCTTATAACCACCTATTTTAATAGTTTAAACTCCAAATATACATTAATATGAATTAATGGCCACAATGTAAACCAAACGAGACAAACGAGATTCATCCGGACGTTGATTCAGGTTTGTTGAATGTGACTTTATGTCAACATCCAGACTAAAATCAAAGAATTATCAGTTTTTAAGTACATAGTCCGTTCTGCAAACTGTTTACAGGATGGTAGTTGTGCATGTAGCTCCCCTCTGTAGAACCCAGTTCCATTTTCCAGAAAAGGAAAGCATCCAGTGTGATGTTAATCTTGCAGTCTTTCACCCGTTACCATTTTTTTTGTCCTGGCGTTCCTCCACATCGAATATTTTTCCTCTTCCCAACCAACCGCGTTGCCGGCCACGGCGCCCACCGCTGCCCGTCTCAGCTATGATCTCATTCCCTCATTTGGTTAAACTCATTTATGTTCTGCAGGTTTGTTATTCGCAGTCCGGTTTGGCAGACTGAGAAACAGTTTTAGGGCTTCCTCTGTCTCCAACGCTCACCATCACTGTCACTCTGTGTGTTTGTCGCTGTGACACTTCTGTTATTTTTTTTATAGCTGATGACCTGCTTTTTCCCGTCAGTCACAGCAAAGCGATAACTTCCACCCAAGGCGCTCCTGAGGCCAGCGCAGAGCAAACTCTTCCAAGTCTGCAGAGAAACAGCTCAATCGATATGCAGCATGAAACTGAATAATGCATCAGCGTGCCTGTTTTTTTTTTTTTATTTGTTTTGTTTTTTTCTCATTCAAGGACAAAAATTGGACGGTTACGTCAGCACTGCTGAGATCCATCTTCTGAAATGGGTTTTCATGTTGGTATCAAGATGCCAGAGCCCAGGCCTTCTCTGTTAAATTCCTGATCCAAATCGTTTTTTATCTGTTTGTTTGTTTTGTTTTTCAATTTCTGGCCCTGGTTGTTTGTCCCTTCATTGGTTTTCCTTATTAAAACGTATTTAACAGAAGCAGGAAGTTTTCAGACTCTTCCAGACTCGACCCAACCTCTGCAGAGTTAAAAAAAAAAAATAATAATTTTGCATTCTTTTTTGGGTATGTATGCATTTAAATGTGCACATTACATCATTGTACTGTTGTATGGCATTTGGCATTGTCTATTTTGCATTAATTTAAAGCAACTGGCCCCCTTTTTAGACTTATTTGACATTAGTTGATTCCAGAATACAAGCTAATAATGATGCAAATTTTAAAAGTTGAGAAAGAAAAAAAAACTCTTTTTGTTTGCAACCCTATATTGAGCTTTGCAAGTGACCTTGGAAGAAGGAAAAAAAGTGGAGCTTGCTTTGTAGCTGAGATATTTTTGTCAAGGATCCTAAGTGACTTTTCAGAGTCCTTGCAAAGTTTTGCAAGATCCACAGTCACTTCTGCAAGGTCCGGCAACTTTGTGAGATTGTCGAAAAGTTTTGTGAGAGCCCGCAAAAAATGTGTTGAGATACTGAGTTATCTTTATGCAAAAACCAGGAAAAGGTTTGGAAAATACATTTGTTTTGGCAAGATCCCATAGAGCAGGAGCGTCAAACTCATTTTCATTTTGGGCCACATCAGCATCACGAATGTTCAAAATCAAATCATATTTGACAGTTTTTTACATTCATCAATCCCTCTAGGAATTTTATTTTTGTAATTTTTTTGCAATAAATTGCTAATTTAAAATTATTTGCAAGAAATTTTGCAATATTTACACTTATGTATTATGGTAAATGTGACTTCATTAGTTGCAAATAGTCGATCACAGACTAGAACTTGACATCAAGTAAAGCAGAAGCGTAGAAGTAAAATATACTGCCACTTGCAGGTGGGAGTTGGCGTCACTTCAAACATGTTTTTGACAATTTTTCTGGAAAACCTTCACAATTATGCATTCGCACAAAAACATGTACGCAATTTGTTGCTTTTGAGTGAATTTCCGCGATTGTAGTAAAACTGAAAGAATTGGTTAATGTAATTTGGCAGTCACAAATAAAAGCCATTTTGATTTAATTAAAAAATAATGTTTAAGCACACAACTGTTTTTATTCATGCATAAGTCTAGAATCTCAAGGGCCACATAAAAAGCTGCGGCGGGCTGCATTTGGCCCCCGGGCCTTGTGTTTGACACGTGTCATAGAGGTTTTGCAAGATTTGAGTTTACCTTTGCAAGGTCCCACATATATATATTTTTTAGAATTATCCCATAATATCTCCACAGTGTCCATCTGCATTGACCAAAAAAAAAAAAAAAAAATTAAGTCCAACAAAAAGTTAGTGTACTTCCTTGTCGTAATGGTTGTTCCAGCTATCATTCATCTTTTGAGCAGAGGAACTTTAATGTCCAAATAATTGGAAAATATGTAACAATTTAAGTAGATGTAGATCTTTTCTCAGCTTGTACCAATTCTGATTTTTTGTCAAATCTGATTTTTTTGCCGTCGCCGTTAACACTTCTCCAGTGTGAACAGCAAACAACTGGAAAGTAACACACAGGCGCAGTAGGGGGCGCAATAACATCACACATAGAGAGCGTGCTCAGTGTTTTGCCAACCACCATAAAAAGAAGAAGTGCTCAGTGTTTGGGGAAGTAAACATGGATGCGAACGGTGGAGCTTAGCTTACGATTTTAAAGTTGTTGTCCGACCGGAGCAGCACATTAACAACATGATCCCCATTGTTGTCCACCATGGTTGTTGTTTTTCTTCCTGCTTGCGTGTATCAGGACGCGGAACAGTGACGTTTGTAGAGTATCGGTGACGTTCAGGACCTGACCGTTATGATTCAGGTCACATTGGAAAAGATCGGACACGCATCGGATATCCCAGTGACCTGGGTCGCATTTGAAAGAACTCTGACCTGTGCTGCTCAGGCTGTCATGAAAAGATCAGATGCAGGTCACATTAAGGCAAAAAAAAAAATCAGAATTGGGTCACTTTGGGCTGCAGTGTGAACGCAGCCTGAGATATCAATCTTAAACAGTTCGTGGAGATTCTGTGGTTGGTGGATGTTTTGAAAAATCCTCTGCTACGTATCACAAAACCTTTGTCAGATATTGCAAAAATGAATGTAATTTTCCTTCCTGACCCCTTCCAGAGCTCATCACAATAAAGACTTACACTCCTTCCAGTCAGATAGGCTTTCTAAAGGGTCTGTTTTCCTGTTAGCTCCAGGTTTTATGTGTGTGTGTTTCTATATCTGTGTGTTGTTGGGAGTTTGCGCTGTTCTCTCTGCTCACCAGCGGTTGTCTCTTCCTGCCTAGATCCCTCTAGCGGAGATGGAAGCTCTGTCTCTGGCCTCAGAGAAATCCTGGTCCCTAGCTCTGCCCGACGACTCGGCCCCTGGCGATTTTAGCCCCCTCTTTCTAAGCGCTGTGGAATGCAATGTACTGACAGTTCTTCTCTTTCCACCTCTTCCATCGCTCTTCCCCGTGCTCCGTCCTGCAGTAGCTTGTACTGTCTCCTTCCCAGGGCCACTTCCACAGCAACTTGTACTCCTACTGCACACACCCAAACAAATTGTTGCTGGAATTAGATTACACCAAAGAGCTTCTTTGCACCTGTAGCCAAATAGCTAATTTGCCAAATTTACTTCCCAGTGCCAAAGGCAATGACAGATCTGTATAGATAACCAACATGGCTGCCACTTAGAAACCATAGAAACTGGAAATTGTCATTTTAATGTGCTTGTTTTTTAGTTACTACGTGTTTTAAGACATGAAATGTCTCTTGTTCTTGTTTGATAAAACTTTCAAATGATGGATTACTAATGTTTAGCTGTATACTGGTATGGATGAAAGTGGAAACTTAAAATGAAATGGAAAAAAAAGAAGAGTTATCAAGTTAAAGAGACTTATGTTTTGATTGGAAACTGCTGGTATTTTCAGATCTTGATTGGTGAAAAGCTCTAGGTTTGGACGGCACCAAGACTTTGAATCACTTGTTATTGCCATGCCTGGCCACTGGGTGGTGCTGTGATTTAAATATGTTATCAAATTGCACATGTGCTTTCATGGCATTTGGACCTGATGAACCAAGTGCTCATGTAGCACAAATATATTCTGTATCAGGAGATGTGTGGAGCCCAAAAGGAATTACAAAAATAAATTTGCTTAGTGGAAACATGACCATTTTGGAAAATCTCACATTTTCAATAAAAAGTTTTAGCTCTGGGTTGAGTGTATTTCACAAAACTGCAATGGAAACACTTTTTTTTTTTTTTTTGCATCACACCAGTTTGTATACAGCAGCAAAGCACTTATTTGTTGGCACTAGCCTCCTTAGGCATGTGTAGCTGTCTATACCAGAGCTAACAGCATCATTCAATTCATCTAAAGTTGAGTTTGAGCCGACTCTCAGCTCAGCCACTTTGGACTCAGCTACAAACTAAGACCAGCAAAGATGAAATCCAGGAGGTTCCCATAAGAGAGACACTCATCTCCACTACCACACCTTCAGATCCTGTCAGTGAACATCACAGAAGCCTTATTGTCCGTATTATTGGCGCAAAGTCACATCTGTTCCTGGTGTATACATATAAATTTGCTAGCTTAAAAATGTATTTTGTGTTGTATTATAAGCCTATTGAGACCTCTCGATACGCTCATTGTAAAATCATTTGCAAAAATAAATGTAAAACTTCGACATTGAACAACATCTCTAACTGCAGTGCAGTATCACCAAAGTAGGTGAACCCTGTTTGCCGTGGGAACAGATTACTCTTCCTACTTGTAGCTAGGCTTTACAGAATATAGAAAAATGGAAGCAGGTCCAATTACTGAACCACAGAGCAGTGGTAAACAAGAATCACCAAAGATTAAAATCTATCACAATAAAGCAGCAGTGGTGAAAGAAGTAAAATATTAGAGTGTTGTGAGTGAGTGGTGTAGAGGAGTGCAAGTAGCCTTGAAAGTCCCTGGTGAAACATACTATCTGCCCAAATTTCTCTTTCTCATTCTACATTTCCAGCGTGGTGTTCGTTTTTTTTTTTTGGTTTTTATTCCGGTCCAGTCCAGTTGAGTAGTACGCCACCTCACTTACCAGTTTACAGATTTTTCCTTTTTGCCCCCCCCCTCTGCTCCTTCTCTTGAAATCTCTGCTCTCTCTATCAGCTTTGGTTTGACTCTGTGCTTTAGATGTGAGTCCACGTCTCTCCTTCACGTCGTCTCCCGCGCGCCTGTGCTCGTACCATCCTCTGTCCGCTGGCGTAGTAGTTTCCCCCTCCACTCTGAGCTTTCATGTGCTTGTTACTGTGAAGTGTGGTGGAGGGAGGCCTCAGGTAAATCTGTTGTGGATGCACACTGGTTCTGCAGTGTGACCATATAAGATGTAATGAGCAAGGTCTTTGTCCAAAAAGAAAAAGATTCAGAGAGGGTTCTGTGGTGGCCGTGCAGTAGTCAACTCTAGTGTTTGGAGTTCCCGTGTTCTCTGTGTACGCTGATGATCTCCGTCTCTTTGTGTACGAAATCTTACGGCAGTGTTTCTCAATTCCAGTCCTCGGGGACCACTGCCCTGCTTGTTTTAGGTGACACAGGCCTTACTTGAATAAGTGAGTGATTAACAGACTCATGCAGCACTTGGTAACATGCAGAGGCGGTCATACAATCATTTGAATCAGGTGTTCTGGACTAGAAACGCATCTAAAGCAGGTCAGTGATTCCTGAGGACCAAGATTGAGAAACACCGCTTTAGAGAAATAACAACCGTAACTGTGTTTAGGAATCTGTGAGAATGCCCGAGTGAAAGAGCAACCGTAGACCCGGTCGAGCTTAGAAGGACCCTAACTCTCTGCTTCGTGTGTACAGCCGGAGGCACCGAAGGACAACCTGCTGAGTGTCAGAAAGCCTGCGGTGGGACGGACTCACTCCCTGCCCAACGACAGCTACATGTTCTTCCCCCTTCGCCCCTTTGGTTCCTCATCTCCGTCCCCAGCGCAGCTTGTAGCACAGTCACAGGGGCCCCAGCACCTAGTGGGCACTCACAGGGCCCAATCAGGTAAGGATGTTACCTTCTCATTGGGAAATGTCTTCTTGTCATTAAGCTTAACGCAACCTGACGTTTCCTTGGAGAGCCGCAAGTCATTTCCTGTGAGGTAAACGCATCTGCGGTGCAGTAATTACTTTGCTGATTGTTGCTTACCTGCCGGCGCTGTGTGTCCAGGCTCCAGAGGCTCGGTGCGCTCTCAGCCAGAGGAGTGCTCCCAGCAGCTGACGGTCCCCACTGACTTCTTCAGACCCATCAGCCCCCACAGCCACTCAGACTCTGAGAGTATTCCTCGACAACCGCCGCCAAGACACACACATGCACTTAGCCGCACGCTCCGCCGACAGGTGACTATGCAACCCCGCTCTAAAGCCAATTCATGAAGAGATTGTTTTTACTAGAAATGGTGTTAGCCCATTTTACTCTTTACTGGACCTTATTGTTGATCATGAGCAATGATCATTGGGCTGCTTTTGAGAAAATCGTTTTATGTATTGGCTAAAATCAAGATCGGTAGGATGGAACTTTTTAAAACTTCCTGACTGCTGTATCTCCAGTTTTCTCAATAAATATAGTTATTTATATAACTATATTTATAAATATAGTTGTATAAATAAATAAACTATATTTATTCCTCAACAAGTATAGTTATTTATTGAGAAACAAACTGTTAGCGTAAAGTCATTAGGCTTTACAAATGTTTTCTTCTGATCATTCTTTTTGAGTGAACCTATTGCTTTCTACTTGGGAATCTATTTAAAAAAAAACAAAAAAAAACTGTCATTGCTGAAGACCTGCAGCACTGTGCAATTGTTCCAAACCATGCCAAAAATGTTTTAACTTTGTAACTTGAACCATTTTGAAGTATTCTTCAGGCTTTCTGGAGGCCTTTTCTACATTTTTCTGTGGCACGTTTACAGGTAAAAGCCCTTGGTGCTGCTAAATTACTATTTTATGTCAGACTCCTTTCAAGACCTATATTACAAAATCATTCTTGGTCCAAGATGTTAAATAATTAATAGCCAAATTAATGAGACAGCAAATGATGGCAAGTTTTAAACAGTTTCACTTCTGAAGTGGGTAACGACGATGGAGTCCATGCTAGCTTAAAATATGACGTATGTGAGCTGAATTATTGAATTTAGGGACAAATCCAAGAAAGTCCTGGACGCTTCATGTATTTAATGTTGGCTCATCAGAGCAAAAGGTAGAGCAAAGCCACTAAGACCCCGTACAGTTTTAGGTTAAAATGGTTGACATATCTGAACATTGGGACATCTCTAGACACAATATAAATACATTAAGTCATTCAAACCCAAACTAAAAACTCTTTTAAAACATTTCTAGTACAGTAAATGCAGATATCCTCTCCTCTTGGTGACCAATGATCATCAGTAGTTGAATCCTGATTCCAACACTTGTACTCTCTGGCTTTACTTCAAGATGTGCCAGTTGTAGGTTGTTTTATCACAAAGGATGTAAAGGACGTATTTACTGCTCTGACTCATTGCACAGTGCTGCGGTTTCTCACTTTCTCTCTAAAGTAATAAAACATCTAAGTGAGTTTCTGAGTTCCACATCCTGCCGAGGCCTTAAATAACAGGTTACGTTTACAAATCTTACCTTCATGTTTACGTTTGAAACTTTATTCTTCTCACAATTCCTTCCCTTAAAGTGGCACTAAATATCCACCATAGAATTTAACTCTCTTCTTGCACATTCTGAACTATTCCACTGTCTTCCCTCTTTCTTTTCTTTGCCGCTCCTCATGATTTTCCTGTTATTTTAAAACCGACCCGCTCTCCCCCATCGATTGTATCTGTTCACTTTTGATCTCAGCTCAGCTGGGCCCACAAACCGCCCGACCCTGAGCTACTGCTCAAACACAGATACTCCTGTTTCTGAAAAGGCGACAGACGAGCCGACATTGTTTCCCCTCGAGGCCTTTTCAGAAACACGGGACGTTACGGACGCACACGTGTAGACTCACCCCCATTTTGTTCGTTTTTTTACCCTCTCATCTTTCATTCACCCAGATATTGTTTTTTAACTTGTCATCAAACCACAGAGCATCTATAACTCTAAGCAAACACCTGTTGGAAATGAATGACTGGAGCAAAGTCACATTTATTTACCTGATATCAAGTGAAGTGATTGAATGTATTAAGGCACAGGTGTAATGTGGCTACAAGGGAAATTCACCCATAATGCAGTGCACTTTTTATATTTTAGATAATACAACTCAGGGGATTCTACTAAAACAGCAAGAGCTGTCCATATGCATTTGGCCATTTTATACTCCGTTACAGTAGAGCACCAGAGAATTTTTTTAAATCCCAAGATTAATGCTTTAACAGTACAAAAAAATAATATCCAAGTTACAGGGTGATTAAGGTAGCATAGTCCCACGGTGCACTTCTGTAATTTGTGACTAGGTGTTGCATTGTTGTGGCTGTAACACGTTTCTCTGACCACTAGGTGTCTCTGTGGTCTCACTGGTCAAGGCTCATGCAGGGAAAGGCTTCTTTAAATGCTCAGCCCTGAAATGACATGCATGCCTCCCTCCCGCTCACTCATCATTACCATGGTGATGAACACGACTCATCGCTGACCTGAGATCTGTCGGGGTTCAGGAGCTGTCACTGCAGAGGTTTACATGTCATGTTTACCCTCTGTCTATTGGCCTCAGACCCTGTGTGTGTGTGGCTCTATACAGAGGTGACAGTGGGGGAAAAACAGATCCCACTTTATTGACTCCAACAACTCACAGTTTACAGGGTTTTGTGTCGATGGGCAAAGGTTGGGGAGGGTCATTTGGTCTGGCTCAGTGCTCAGTGTCTCTGCCAGCAGGAAACACACACATTACTGAGAACGTTCCAGTTACACTTTAGATTGTATATACTGTATATGAGAAGAGATTATCTAAAGGAGCCAGCATGGTGGGAACAAAGTTGAACTGTTAATGCCATCCAAGGTTCACAACACACCAAAGTGAAACCCCTCCCACTGCAGAACGCATCATGGTAGTTTGACACATTTGTGGTTAGCAACAATACAGTAAACACAGCAATCATAGCAGAGAGCATCGACCATTACAAGATCACAAATTCGGAGGAGGAGGAGGACGTAATGATGGACGAGATGCAACATCTCTCTCAAATCATTTCATTTTCAATGTAATCAGAGACAAAAAGTATGGAAGGCGTTGGTGGGACGTTCCGTCGCTCCATCAGACCAGAACTGAGCAGGGAGAGTTTAATGTTAGTCCAACAGTACGTACTTCCTCACACCTTTGGACAATTATCCCTCAAAGCTATACTTTTTACTCTGTGGCTGAAAAACAAGCTTCTTGAGGTTAAGTAATTGGGGACGTTTTCCGCATAAACAAATTTGGCAATAAAATTCTGATCAGTTACACAATAGTTTCGCATTGAGAGGGCAGCGAAAAGTTCGCCAAGCATGTTGTGATGAAAAGGGGCTGAGAACAAAATGATTTTCATCACACAACTGCAACAATAAGAACCAATTTCAACAGTTTGGTTCAATGATGCAGAGTCCTTATTAACCCTATCTGCTGCAAATGAGCAGAGGCTGAGAAAGATTCCACAGTAGTCTGAAGTTTCATTTGACATCCACAAAAATAAAGTTTTAGCTCCATGTTTGGCCCCTAACAATCAGCAGAGTTTGGCTGGTAAGACAGACATCTCTGCCTAGTATCTCAGGAGACCTCTGGGGAACTCTCTGCAATGTAAACACGTCAGAATCTGACCAGGTCGAGCTCAAGCATCTTACACAGACTCAACAGACCGAGCTCGCCGAAGGCATCCACTTCTGTCAGACGTTGTTTACCCAGTGCACTTCTGACAATCTGGACTAATGAAACAGAGCAACACAGAGCAGAGCCTCTGGGCTTTCGGGTTATGATTCACGGCAGGATGTTGCAAATGAATTGCATAGGGAGTTGTGTGAGAACACGCTGGCCAGACGGTGAGCTTTGACCCAGACTGCTGCTTCTCATCCTCATCACCTCACACTAACTGCTCTCCTCCCCCCTCCCTCTCACCCTTGATCTCCTCCTTCCCCACCTCTCCCCAACCCCTTCATTGGACATTTACCCCCATTTTTTTCTTGAATACTCCACTCCCCCTCCCTTCCGTGCCCCGTTTTCCAGGTCGCAGTGTCCACTGATTCTCAGGAGGCCCTCTGTTCAGATGAACAGGAGAGCAGTGAAGGACTTCTGAACGTGGCAGCTTTGGGGCTACCTCCATCCGCCTCTCCCTCCCATCAGCATCATCATCCCCATCTACACCCAGCTCTCTGCCTGGTGCCTGCCACACCGGGTGCCTCCCCTAAACCCAGCAGCGTGCACACCCAGCAACATGACCAGCACTGCCTTGCCTCCTACTCTTCATCTGCGTTACCGTCCTCCCACCCAGTTCCTCCTCCCTTACCTGCCAGGCCCCAACAGCAGCAACAAGAGGAGGTGGAGGCGGCGTCGGAGGATCGTGAAGTTTCTCTAATCACCTGTGGAGGGCTGGTGGGAAGCAGCAGCGTCGCTGTGGAGGACACGGTGTGCCAGGAGAGTCGGAGTCCCTGCACGAGGCAGCTCAAGAGGTTCCACAGCGTCGACACGCAGGGGCGTAGCACCCTCCTGCCCCGCCCGCGCCCTTACTCCTGGCTGGACGACCCGCGGCGCCACTCCGTAGAAGTGTACCCTGCGGAGGACCCTTGCCCACAGCACAGCGCCGCCTCCACGTCTTCGGGGTTTGTGTCCCGGTCCGACAGCCTGCAGATTCCCACCCAGGCCCCACTGCCGTCTCCCCGGCGCAAGAAGAAGATGAGCCCACCCTGTATATCCGTCGACCCGCCCGATGAACTCGAACCCCAGTCTGGCCTCTACCCCAGCCTCAGTGGCATGGGGTTGGCAGGATTAGGATTGCCCCCTCCTCTGCCCAGCAGGGACACATGTCTGAGGAGGAGAGCCCCCTCTAGCGACTCCAAGGACTCGTTCGACCTGGGAGTTGGAGAGGGCTCGGGGCAAGACGGAGGCTCGCCGAATCCCAATCCCAGCTCCAAGCTATTGACTCTTCCCAGCTTCTCCTTCGAGAAGACAAGCTCCGAGCACTGAACATCAACTCTCCCATCATACACAAGAGCATATAAACGTGCACACACACACACACAGAGATGAACCCTCTGCATACACACAAACACATGATGCACTCTGTGTATCTGTGATGGTGATAGCTCTAGTAATAATGCTGTAGAAAGTAATAATGGTAAAACTACAACAAACAGTGAAACCATCCTTCATGAGGAGTGCGGTACTGTGGTAGTGTGACCATCCCTCGTCTTTGTATTGTTACTGCCAAAACAGCCAGAGAACGAGTGACCACCTGAGACGACAAAACGAGACTGTTTCTCTTCTGCGACACCTTGCAGCTTGACCCCTGAACCTCTGGAGCAACATCAGCATCTGGGATTTGGCAACCTCCCACCCCTTGTGGCCGCTGTCAGAACGGCCTGGTGTTGCACAGGGTGGATCTGGTCGGTGGAGATACAAAGCAATATGAACGTTTTAGAGACACTATTTTCTTAAATTATTGGGCCATCGTGTTTGTACAGGATGTTGTTTTGTTTTTTGTTTTTTTATGTTTCCACATCTTATTTGTTGTTTTTTTGTCAATTATGTTTTGTCTTTCTTTTTCACTGTAGGATATTTCTAGCCTCCTTGGCTTACCGAGGAAAGTGAGCGTTTTTCAAAGTGCTGAAAACCATGTATTTGTAGGAATAATATATAAATATATATATAAAAAGAAATCATTAAACTGAGCTTGGATTTTTAAGCACACACATCAGACCTTGGTGGTTTTTGATTGTTTGGAGGAAGAAGGTCGGTACGCTTGAAGGGGTTTATATTGATTTCTTTGCTCTCTTTTATGTTTCACAGAGCCCAGACCCTCCTTTACAGGACGTGAACGCTGAATGGAGAGCAATTTAAAAAGTGCAGCTATTTCAAATTGATCTCATGGTTGTTGTTTTTTTTCTTTTTCTTGACTTTTAAATTGAACCACTTTCAACTCAAATGGAACCAGAAACTAGCCATGGAAATCATCCAAATTTAAATTTTACTGCACTTATACACAGACACAGCATTCATATAGGCACAATGTTTACTACAGGTTAAGGTCAAAATTATTCATACCTCTGGCAGAATAGTAATCAGGTTCCCATTGATTTTAAAATGACTTTGATGTGGAACAAAAAGCTAAAACAGATTAACTTTGTATGGGAGGAGTAACTTATTTTCACAGCATTGTACAGACGACGTCAATGTCACACAAGCACAAATATTTGATGTCTCCTGCCGAGGAGATCATTGACGTCTTTGGTATGTTAAAATACCACGTTATCCAAACCGGCTGAGAAAGATCAAAGCTGTCTTTGTTTTTTTTTCTGTATTAATGAGACACTGTAGAGCTGCTGTGAAAGTTTGTTGTTTTTGTTTTAGGACCGGAAGCTTCACTGGAGCCAGCATGCACCTCTTCAAAGCTTCCAGTTCACCTTTAGGCTGTTTGTGTTTTTCTCCAGCAGGTTCCTTCTGGTTGTGAGGACGGGGGAAACCGACATCAAAGGAACGGAGACACTTTTTTTTTTCACTCCCTATTTGAGTTGGAGAATACGACGGTAATAGTTCTGTCAGCAGCAGATGTCCTGCTGGACGTGGCTGGAGTCTCTTTTACGTTTTAGATCTTACATCCTGAAGAGAGACAACAGAGCTTTCAAAACGCCAAAGTTATCAGTTTAAATCTGTCCATTCCCCACAGCAGAAGCTCCTGACGTTCAACCTATTACACATAATTTATGACATGCTATGAGTGTATACGACTAGGATACAAATATGGAAAAGTGCTTTGAAAATTTGATAAATGCATTTCTGTTCAACTGTAGCTGGGTACAGTTCACCCACTGACTTTACAACTAGTAAAGTCAGTGGGTGAAAACCCAGCAAGGATTCTGTCTGACTCGATAATGAAACCACTTCAGTTGACCAAAAAAAAAGTCACAGCTGACTCTTTTAATAAATAGCTTTTAGAAAATGTTGAATTATTATAATTGATGTAGCTCTTTAGGTGGGAGAGAGGAGTATTTATGTGTGTTACAAGCATTTTATATCACAATCAAGCAGCTGTTACCTTTAGTTGTTAGAAAAATGTTGTAACTTAAAAGAAACTTGCGTTTGCAGTTTGACACTTTGAAATTGGCCTCCGTCTCCTTTACAGTTACACCTCATCCTGACGCCAAAATCTTCAAGTTTTTTTTTTCTAAACTGGCATGCTTTCATTAAGCAGATTTATTTTTAAAATGTCAAATTGAGCATTTATTTGGTCAATGGAAACGCAGCTGAGCGCCACTGATTTACAGTACCTATAAAAAGTATCCATCCCTGCAGATCTTTTTGACTGTGTGCTTTTGTGAGATGATGTAGCACTTTCTGACAAGTATTAAAATGATGCTCTGAAATGTCAACTCAACACAAACCATATTTTACCAGGTAATGTCAAATAATTCTAAAAGGTAAAAAGTAACAGACGGCTGCATAAATGTTGACGCTTATTATGGTTACTAATTCAACAGAACTCCAGCGTATTGACAACGTCACAGGTAATAAAATAAAAAGATTAACCTAGAGAAATTTACATAAGCTTTTTTTTCTGAAATGCCACCATTGTACCATTACAAACATCTGTGCTCACATTAGGTTGCATAATTAAAAAAAATAACATTCACCAAATTCTGGCAGCTGTTTGTCGTCAAGTCCGAACAGTCGAGTCTGATTGAGCCCACAGTTGGTTGTTTGCCTCTAGGCTTAGTGCCCAGATCCATCCTGTTTGTCTCTCCCAGCAGCGTGCCTTTTCAAAGCCAGATAATCACTTGTATTAAACTCATTTAGTTGCAATTGATTTTGTCATCCCTTCCAAAATGGAAATGGGGATGCTGCATTCGAGCACCGGGACAAAAGGCGGTGATCTACAAATCGTTTAAATGTCAGATTTTAGTGAAAATTGAGGAAAGATAAAATGTTTGTTCATTACAGAAAGAAAAAAGAGATAAAAATGTTATTTTTCTGTCATTTGGTCTTCTGTGTGCAGCTGTGTTTAATATCTGTTTCCAGATAAAAAGTGTGAGCACTGACAGCAGGAAGCGCATGTGTCTCTTTGAGGGTGCGTTCCCTCCGGCCCTCTTTAGTTCGCTTAAATCGAATGAAATTCTGATTCGTTTGCGGAGTTGCAAGTGTGTAAACAAACTGATGTAGACCAAAAAAACAAACTGGTCCACCTACACACCTCTGTCTCGTTTCGGTTGAAGTGATCTTTGTCACGGTTTGATTGTATGTGTGAACGCCAACTGGACCGGGGACCACTCCAAAAGCAGGAAGTGGACTATAACAGTTCTGGGTAAATACAACCTGAACAAAAGTGTGTCTAGTGCTTGATGGAGAAATGTCTTGTGGTCTTTTAACAGTCAAAAGAGAAATCCTACAACCGTCAAAATCTGATGCCACTCAGTTTTTGTTTACATTTTATGAAGAAGGAAGTTGCGTTCATGTCTTCCTCAGAGGTTTTTGTGTCGTTTCCTTCAGTAGTTCTTGCTGCGCCGCCACCACTGGATTTCAAAGGGTTTGGTTTGTTTGACACAGTTAAGCGTGAAAGCAAACCGGACCAGCTGAAATGTAATAAATCTTCCGGTTTTGGTCTCCAGTCGAACAGTCTACCGGACGATCAGGTATCAAAACACCCTGAGTGTCCAAGGAATCCTGCTTCTAAGACTATGTTCACATAGCAGGCATGTGACCCAAATCCATTTTTATGGCCATATAGCAAAAAAAGCTACTTTTTTTTCACAGCAGTCTGAGCAGCCCGACTCGATCTTATGGTCTTGTGACAATGCTGTCGACTCCCATGGCTGTTTATATTAGCTAAAATCAATCTGTAGGTGGCTCCATCCACTATTAGTTCTGTAAATGATGGGCTCATGTGTGACATTAAAGTTTTTCTTCTGCACATGCGGATGGTAAATAGTTCACACAGAAGTCTGATTGCACTCGCAATGTTCAACAGTATGAACGAACTCACAAAAAAAAGAAAGATTTCAGAAAAAATTGGAAGCATCAAGACCTATTGGAACTAAACCTGTGGAGGCTGTCAGCCCAACAACACGATCTATTTGTTTCTGCGTCTTTGCGTTGTGAATGATGTCTGAATAAGATGGTGAACATCAGAGCTGGTGATGACTCAAAGCACCTACGCTGACTCTTTTCCATTATTTATGCCACTAACAAAGGTCTTGTGTGTCAAATCCCAACCACAGAGCGACGAGGCTTTGTCTGGTGAGTCTTGTTTTTCTTCTACATCATAAGGCCAGCTGTGTCGGCTGCTTACCAGACGGCAGAACGATCCGCAGATAGACGATCAGCCAGCAGGCAGATCCAAGTTCTGCCTGCAATCTTGGATTGCGAGATGCATTTTGTGTTTTGTCCAGGTCAGAGATGATTCTCAGAGGGGAATTTTCTTTATTGGTTGATTCAGTTACCTCTGTGATATACGCAAACTTGAAAATGTTTTTGAAGCGATTTCAATATTTTATTTATTTCATTAAGATCTTTCAAAATCATTTGCACTAAATTGTATTGATGTATTACTTTCCATAAAATCTCACCCAATAAAATACATTAAAGTTTGTGTTTATAATGTAAAGTAAGAACTTTGAGAAGGGCAATACACTTTTTTGTCTGGCACTGTAAGAACTAACAACCACAGCTGCTAAAGTCAGGGAATGTGTTTCAGTCCAGCTCACACTTTCTGTTAATGGACCCAGCTTTTCAACAAGTCCTCAAGGATGCTTTGACTTTCCACTTCTCTGCGTCTCGTATTGTATCTCCAATTGTGCTCACTCTCACCTGTCTCCTTCCTTCTATATTTTCATTTCCAGCATTATTCACGGCTGATTGCAGGACAAGAATACTCAGGTTCTGTTTTCCAACGCTGTAGGTCTGTATGATTGGAGTTTTCCTCTGTCGTATCGGATGTCTCGCTTTCATTTATTCTGCAGTTATTCAAGCGCCTCTCGACACCCTGGGAACAGGCAGAATAACACTCCGCCAGCCTCGCCTATCTAAGCTGTAATGGAGGTTGGCCTGTCTACCGGTTAGGAGGGCTGCAAATTAGTCATGCAACAGGAAAACAAATGAATTGACAAACCATTAAAGGACATCGACGGGAAGCGCTTGTTTACCGCTGTAAGTCGGTGTCAACAGATCACATCTGTTATCGGGCCAAATGGGGGAAACCTAAAAACAAGACTCCTGACCGTTTCTGACTGTTGTGTAACTGTTGGGAAATGGCCATTGTGAACATTTTAAAGTAGCAGATGTTTGGCGTTCTTATGTGTTCCTGTGATATCCTCTCAGTTTTGTGACTTAAAGACAATGTGAAAGGTTGTAGAAAATTCCTCTTTAATTCTATATTTTAAACTCTTAAGACGTCCTTCCAAATTCTTATTCACTAATATCAACAAATGTCTGTGTCTGTAATCTCATAATGACTTTATTCTCCTAATTTTATTTTATTTTGTTTGTATTTTGCCTTAGCATAGCCATAATATGGAGTTGCAGTTTTTGGAGCTACCAAGAAAAAAAAAGAAAAAAAAAACATCTTAGTGTAGCAAGTAGAGCTCCAGTTTGCACTTTATCCACTCCTTTATCCTTTCTTATGGTTTTTATTGCTTGAAATACTCCACAAAGTATCGGCATTGGTTTTAAATTGTTGGCCATGTTTTACTCTGAACTCGCGTTTAGTCTCACAAGGTTTTACGGGACTTCCTGTCTGGCATCTGAATGTTGGTGAGTGAAACTGGTTAGTGTGAGGTGAGTTGCTCCTGCTGTGTGACTGGACAACAAACACTGTATGGCCAAACTTGTTACATCTAAGATTTTTTTAATTGTTTAATTGTGTTTGGTCTCAGATTTGGAAAATCGATTGACGGTTTTAATATTTTGCCATGTGAACCAGGTTTAAGACGGTATCATTATCATTATCCACAGTGAAACATGACTTGTACCCACTTGGGCTTTTTCCTTTGGGAGCACATAGTACCAGCAACATTAAAAAAGACAACATATATGCTGCTGTTGGAGACTTTAATCTGAAACTACCTTCTGTTTATAGACTACGTTGGTGCCCTTGGGCTCTCGTTGCACAGATACAGCGTTACCCTGAGAGTGACCTCTCTCAGGTTAGTGGGAAACACGGGTGAAAGTTCCTGAACATGAAGTCACACTGATTCACGACTGCCTTCGGATCAGTGCGACTGTAAAACTAAGTGACCCGCAAAGGAGAGCGAGGCCAGTGATAATAGCGTGGAATCATGGGCGACACTACGTGATGCAGTGAGATCAATCATGTAACCACAAACTACAGGTCTGCTGTTCCTGACACTGCCGGGTGACTTCTCATTGGGTGCTGAGCTTTACGGATCAAACGAAGACTCACACTTTAAATTTGTAAAAAAAAAAAAAAAAAAAAATGCTCTCGAGTCACTGTATTGCATTCACTCACAGTTGAATACTAAATATTATTACTTTTTGGGAAGATGATGATAATAATAATAATAATAATAATTAATACAAATAACGGACAAAAAGAACGAAAAGTAAAGTTTCTGGAAAGAGATATTTACTGCAAAAACATCTGTTAAGCTGTAATTGCATCTTTCTGAAACAGCGGACTAAAAGAGCTTGAAATAAATCAAATAAACTTTGACAATGAATATGAATGGTACAGCAGTCATAACATTCCAGGCGAGGGATGATTCATGTCCACAGCATCTGTGGAGAGGCAAAATGGTCAGCTGGTTGAGATTTGTTGCTTCTTTTCATTATCATTTGTCCTGCAGTCTAACTGGTGCATTGTGGGTCAACCACACACAGAATTATAAATATTACATGACAGTTGTCCCTAAAGCAGCCTGGAAGGGCTTAGAACCTTTTAATCTTTGCAGTCCATCATATTTACCCAATCAGATGACTTCACAGTCATTGTTTGTTAGCTGTGTTTGAAGTTGCAGGCATAAGTCATCATGTCTTTCCTTTTCTAGCTCACCGTGTTCTGGCAAAGTTCTGAAAAGACAGCAATGCTTTTATCTGTTATAGATGACAATATGGAAATACAGCCAAGTGTTCTCAAAAGACAAACAATTTAGTCTCCAACGGTAACATATGGACTTAAACATTCTTCCAAAAAGAACACAGAGACTATTTCTGAGTAACGCTGTCAATTAGCTATAACTAGTGGAAAGGGGACTGGAAATATCCCAGCAGACATGAGGGAAAACAGAGAGAAGTTCTCAGATCTTCTTTCGACTCATGAAGGGATGGCTACACATGAAAACTATTACTAAAAACCATTGAAGGTACAATTCCTAATCCCACATTCATATCAAATTTTATTCATGTCTGTCCTCAAGATGGCACTTTTTTCCTTATTTAGCAATTGTCCATCCATCATGTCATCAATCATCCAAACTCCCAACCCGACAACAATGAACAGGCATAGACAGTGGATGGATGTTTTAGGTTGAAGGACTTTCAATTATTTAAGGTTATAAAAAAAAACGCAACTTTATCTTTTATATTTTTGGGAAGCTAAAAGTTTGTCCTTAGAGCACATAATTTAAAGGTAAAGAGACTTTACATTTCATTTCATTAGTCCTGAAAAGGTCAAAGGCTGATTACAACAAAATCCCTCCTGCTTCTGTCCACTATCAAATTGGAGGTATAACATTTCAAGTTTTTCATTACGCTCACTTTTTAAGCTGTTTTAGCACAAATCTAGCCTGGTAAAGAAACCAGCCTACGCTTTGCTTCGTGAGGCACATCTTGACTCTCAACTATTGAGAAACAATTCCTTCCTGGTTTTAGACCAGTTGCTAACATTTGCCCATAACCCATGAAAAGGACCAGTTTGACCGGAATTTGCCTACACTGTAAACAACCGTCCTCCACTATGAAGAGATAAGTGCAGAGACAAACAAAATGTCTGTTAATGTTACTTCAATATTTGAAGGTGTGGCCAACACGAACTGGACATCTTTGTTCACTTTCTCCGCTGCCACTGCTAAAACTATGGCCAGGCTAGAACAAAAACAGCATAAAACAGAGTTGCAAAAAAACCTTCCACTAACTGCCTGTACCGTCCCATTTGCTTCTTGCACATCAACCTGAAATATCCAGATGTACAGAAGATGACTGATCTAAATGATGATGACCAAGCAGCACGCAGAATTGGTAAACTCTATGACAAGAGTGTGAAAATAACCTCTTTGTCAACGTGAACAAAACAAAGGAATTGATTTTGGACAAAACACAGCACCCTACTTAAGTGAAGTGGAAAAGACTAACACCAAATTAATCCCTTCAGAAGAAAATCTCATTTGGTCACACAAAAGTTGGTCAATAAAGCTCAGCAGGAGCTGATCTCTTAAATGAGACTGAAACGAATGCAAACATTCTCATTACCGCATAGAGCCGCATCATCTCCAGCATCCTGACATGTTTGTCAGGGTGTAGTTCAAGTGCAACACAACACTGCTGTAGACGGTAATCTGGACCAAAAAACCTCTTGGATTACCAACCATATTGAACATCCTATGTTACGCAGACTCACGAAATATCCAAGAGTTTCTGCAAGAGCCCACTTGGCTCATGACAACCGCTACTTACATTGTATGGTTTTATACTTCCAGGTACCCAAAGCAAGAGTTTCATTTCTTTGTGCTATAACAAGCAGCTTTATCAGTTCCTCTTCCTTCTTGGCGCCACTCTGCACTTGTCTTTCTGGCGGAGTGTACACTTACCATCCAACACCTGAAGAAGGATTATAAAATCTGAAACTTTGTGTTTGTAAGTTGTTTTTCAGTGTTGCCTGTACATTAGTTTGTTCCAAAACTTGTGTACAGGATCTCTCTCGTCTTTAGCGTCACAAAGTGATTGTCTTCAGTTTAATATTTGTTTGTTCGTCCAAGACGTAGGCTTTTGTTTTGCAGTTTCAGTTTATTAGTTTAGTTATCCTTCTGTTTTCCGCAAAAAGGTAAAATTATGCCTCTCTATTTTGAGAAAGACAACGAAGACCCAGGATGGACACGGGTTCTGCGCAGCCCCCCCCTGCCACCGATATTCCTCTGCTCCATGGCCAGTTTCTGTAGAGCAGGACCCACAATGGGGCCCTAATTCATATGCGGAGGTGGTCTGCGGAGGCCGCCGCCGTCCCAAACGTCCTGCAGGACCACAGCAACGATGGCCGCATGAAGCCCAACGCCCACGCTGGACGCCTGAGGCCCGCTACCCAAGATGTCTGCGAGCAGCCCAATGGCAGCCTTCATCACTGGTAGGGGCCTGGACTCCGCAAGTAAGTTGGGCTCGTTTTCAACCGGAGCCAGAGATCTGGCCACAGTCCCGTACGCGCAGGTGGAACAGATCGAGGCCTGCACTGCACCGCCAGCCTCCTCTGCCCCCGCGGAGAGCCTGCACCGTGCCGCGACTCGGCGCTTCCCAACACAGAGGGAGGGGGCCGTGCGTGGCTGAAACGGCCCTCCTGATTAGTGGCAACGCCAGGGACTGGACGTTCACCGTATTAATAATTCTGAGGGACCATTATGAGGCTTGTCGGGAAAAAGACTTTGAACTTTTTTGTAAGTCTGGGCCTGGGGAGTGGGAGGCCTGTTTCGAGGTCTCAGCCAAATGGGCGCGTCGCAAGCCGGAAAGTCCCGGGTGGGGGTGAGACTGTGTTAAACCTGTCTTTTAGGTTGGAGTGGCCCAGCAGCACCTTTTGGAGAAGGGTTTGACCTTTGTGCCCTCCACAAAGAACAGGTGGGCGGGACTTGAAAGCAGGTAGGTATGACCTTCAACAATATCACCGCAGGATCAAGCTAGCTCTGTTTTTTAGAGCTGATCCTAGCAGAAAGCCTCAGCCTTTCACTAACAGATCCATCTGGTCTCCTCCCATGCGAGAATTGGCTCCCGAAAATGAAATTCTGATCAGGTCCGACCTTGAGTTTTTTTCAGCAACATTTCAAAACATTTGGATAGTAGCCCAATTTGACTGAAGCTGAGATTTCATCACTAGCAGAGCTAATTGATAATGACCAGATTGTCATTAAGCCTGCAGATAAAGGGAGCGCAATATTGGAGGAAGTGTTGTCAATCTTAAATTGTTGTTCATTAGTCCAAAATTATGTTAACTGAGAGTTTTTAATTCAGGAAGAAAATAAACAATCTTTCAATATCTTATTAAATGAAGTTTACTTATTAGAAAATTGTAGTAGATAATATTTATTAACTGAAAGAATTACCTGTAGAGGTGGATGTGAAGAATTCGCAGATTTCAGATTATTGTTTTACGACAGTTTCAGGAAAAGGATGTCAAGTTTGTATTTTTAAAAAATATTTTTTTCAAAGTGTTTTTGTACTTTCATCTTCAACTGTGTCTAGAATAGAACAGTAAATCAATATATTTAGATTTCTCAATCACTTGTACTTTTCACATGATGAAAATAATGTTGGATGTAATTCTGATTATTGTGACATTTACAGTTTTCTGTTTTGTTTTGGTCACATGCAAGATGAGGTTTTTTTTTTCCCTTTTTTTCCCCACATCATTCAACAAAGTGATTTTCTAGCAGCTCTGAGTAAACTTATTTTCCTTTTCTTATGCATGTAACAACTGCAGAGTCAGTTGTTACGTATTTAATATGTGACTGTCTTCTTAGAAGACTTCTTTAGTTTCTGTCAAGATTTAAGTTGCCTTTAGAAGTTTTGTCTGTTTTAAACATTTGTTCACAAACTAAGCATGTGTGACATGAAGCATTTAGAGTGATGGGATAGTCTCCATATCAGTTGTTTAATAGGGTTTATTTATGCCAGGAAACAAACACACCCATGACACTTTTTTTTTCTATTCACTGAGAGGTTGCCAGGTGATGGTGCCTTTTTGCTGCAAAAGCAAGCAGAAAATGTTGCGTAAGCGAGCTTAGAGTTTTGCAGGAGCGTGAGGAGCAAGGTTTGAGTCCAAACACTACAAGTTTTGAGATGAAAGACATGAAAGTCCTGCTTTCAGATTGAAAATGCAAGTAAAAGTATTAAAAGTTTTGAGAACAAAAGACATGTAATCCTTCTTTTAGACTGAAAATGTGTGCTGTTGAATTATGGGTGAAAATTTCCCCCATGTTGTTCCAGCTGTCTGAGGTCGGTTCTCTCCGGGTTCTCCAGGTTCCTCCCACAGTCAGGTTAATTGGGTTTTCTAAAATTCTCTGTTGGTGTGTGTGCATGGCTGTGATGCCCTGTGACAGACTTGTCCAGGGTGTACTGTGCCTGTTGCTAATTGGCTGCTGCAGGTAGGCACCAGCAGCCTTTCCAATCCCAATAAGATAAAGGTGTAAGAGAATAGATGGATTAAAGAAAGTCAATACATTTTATAGACAATGTATCAGTACTTATCTTTTTATTGTTCATGGTGTGGATTGTCCCAAGAATTTATTTATTTTACTATGTTCAGTTGAAAGTGCTGTATGTGTTTTGAGAAAACTAATGCCACCACTCAGACAATGGAAGATGTCCAAGATATGAGTTGGAGCAATGAAAGTTAAATTTAATGTTTTCTTTAAGTAAATTTTATGTTAACTTAAATTTTACATCAAAGATGTAAAATTGTTCATATTAAAGAAAAGAGTTCTGTGTTTGTGAATGGATTCATTTTACATTTTTGTAACATGATAAAACAAGACGACGCCTCTAGGGTGAAAGGTAGTTCTGTGTGAAATTAAGTTATAGTTGAGGGAAGGACCAAGTGGGAAACCAGCCGACTAAAGTAAGTTTGGTATAAATGTTGATGTCACACAACTCTGTTGTGGTTCTGACAGAGCTCAGTTGGAAGGGAAGACTATTTACTTTGTTGGTTTCTATTTTTACTGCTGAACAACATGGACGATGGCTAAAGAATGATCCGGACAACCCAAAGAACCAACACTAGAACCGATTGTAGTAAGGAGCTGGAGGAGAGAGAGGGGGGAGGATTTTGTTGCAGCAACATCAGCAGCAGTTGGGAGAGTGAGAAGTGAGACAGAAAGGACACATCCAAGATAAGTTATACACACAAGGTCCAGCCACACAGCAGGAGCAACACGCCACACAGGAACCGATTTCACTCACCAATATTCTGATTCCAGACATGAAATCCCTCAAAAAAAAACACAATGCCAACTGTAGTTTGTGGATTTATTTTAACCCAAAAAGCACGCAACAAAAAGTCAAGGCATTGGATTAAGAACTGGAGACGGCGCAAGCGAGGCTCTATTTTTTTCCTCTTAACATACTCTGTTTTTAAATCCACTTCTGTCATTTAAATGTCTGGTTAATTATAAGTTTTTGCTGTGTTGTGTTTTAATTTACAGCACTTTGTATCAGCTGTGGTTGTTTTAAAGTGCTTTATAAATAAAGTTGGTATGGTATGGTGATGTTTTAGAATATGTGCATGTACTGGGCCTTGTTTCAGAAAGCTGAATAAGATAAAGATCAGAGCAGGTTGTGAGGTAGAAAAGAAAACCAGATGGTCGTTTTCCTTTTTTGTTCCTCTGTTTAGATTAACAGAACAGAACATTTTCTGTAGTTTTCTCCGTTGTGTTTGTACTGCAGACTGAAATTAAACGCACCATTTCAATCTTCATGCTTGTGAACCAGACATACTCTGTGTGAAAAGTTTCTGTTGTTTTTTTTAAAAAATTGATCAAATGTACCACGCTGCTCTTAACAAGAATACAACTTCACTGATGGTTTTATGAGATATAATTACTTCTAAAGCACATTCCATTCACTATAGTGTAACCCACATAAAATGTGGATGCCTCTTTAAGAAACTGAGGTTAGGAAAGCTAGGTGGTCTACCTAGCCAATAGGAAGTTTAGTTTCCAGTGAGTTTGGACCAATCAGAATTCAGACTGCCGCTGCAAGACCCGCCCTTCCGCAGCATCGAGTGTGTAAGCGAGAGAGATCCGAAAACGATTAAGCTGGGCAGCGTGAGAGTCTCTGTTTTAAAACAGTTATCCAACTAAACAAACGCTTTCCCAGATCATCCGACTTCTAAGCTGGATGCGTGAAGTGGAAAGAAAAAGGAAAAGGAAAGACAAGTTAACTTTTTCTGCTGAACACCGTTAGAGCTGACTCGTTAGCTCTAACGGCCAACGGCTACTAGTTTAGCCCTAACGGCTACTAGGCTGACGGTTTAAGTTCATGTTCTCCGTTCAGTTGAAGTGCCTCACGGGTCCGGACTGAGAGCCACCATATTGTTGTCCCTAACGTGTCGCATTGAGGTCAGGTTTTTTGTTTATGCTGGATTGTTCCTGAGTTGGATTCCTCCTGTGACTTTGATGGCGAGCCTTCCCACCTGGACTTAGAAAGAACTGGATTCCTGGATTCCTTCTTTTCCATTTGGAGTCCTGCTGCACCCCGCGGTGTGGTAGGCTGGTATCACTCACATCTTCACACACAGTTGGTTATGAGTGAGACCACTGACTGACATTTTTCTTTTTATTGTTTAATCCTGGAATTTCTGATCTCACCTTTTGGACTGGTTTTTATTTGGTACTTTGTAACAAACTGCTGTGTAGGAAATTCTCCTCATGTGAATGGTGTTGAGCTGAACCTAATTGGAACTGGAACTGATTGATCTGTTGCCTATTACGATTTAGAATTCAGATTACCAGGGTGCACCCAAAATATTCAAAACTGAGAACTAGCACTTGGCCAAGTATTTGTATTATTTTTTTTGTATTTTATTGTGTGTAATTTTATTTTCATAATTGTGTGTCTTGTATAACTGTTTAATTTCATGGTTTATGTCACTAAAGCCAGTTGTTTTTTTTAAATTCATTTAACTGCCTTTGTGTGTCATTTAAACACCCCACTATGCTCCGATAGTCGAACCTATTGGCCCATTCATCTAATATATAAAATACCCTTCTCATCTGTGTTACAATAGCATTATAATTCACATATCACCACTGTTAGAGCTTTTGACTCTACGAAGGGCCTCCCAGTACGAAACAATGTTTCAACATCTTGCTCCTTGAAAAACAAACTACTGTACTAACGTCTAACTGAGAAACTACTCATCGGGACAAACTGAGGACATCAACATGTGAGAAGTTATCCATGAACAAGACAATAAAAGCAATACAAATAGCAACAGAGAAGTCAATAAAACACAAATTAACCGAGCATTCAAGACCATCACAATTCTGCTTTAAACGTTCTCTTATTTTTTAGAGATGATAAAACTTGGCATTACCTCAAAATGTTGGAGGGGGGGGGGGTGCTTGTTCCTGAGCATAGGAGGCAAAAGATGAGTGCTACAGCGAAGTGGTAGGAACATAATTCAATCTCATTGTCTTAGGCTTTAATCAAACGTTTAAAATTAAACTCTACAATTGAAATGTGACGTGCTTGGTTTAGCTTGTACTTTCCATATTTAGTTTGAAACTCTTGGGAAGAATCACATACCGCAGGGTGCAGGAAATGAATCAGCGCTAAAAACGTTCAGGAAAGAGCCTGTGGGGCCTGACGTTTCCCCGTTGTTTTACCCGCAAGCCGTTACCTTATTAGGAACTGGTGTTTCCTGCCTCGCAGATTTTCCCACTGGATTTTGAAATATGAACGTCAAAAAAAAAGACGACGTAGGCCAAACACAACTAACATGTTGTATTACCCAGACATGTATGATTAGTAATAGGGCCAGTATGTTTTTATCCCCAGTTTAATTAGATTTTGTAATGAGCTTCAGTTATGAAACCTTAAAAGCATCATAGAGTGAAACGAGGCGAACACGCTTCGTCCTGCGGGCCAAAGAATTCTCGAGTATCTACAATAAATCACAATCACAGCCCTCAAAGATATTTAATAGTTTATGCACTGTACGAGTACGAGCAGAACCATTTGGAGAGAAATCAGATGAAAAGAAAACTTGGCCTTGCTTTAACATTTAATCCAAACCAAAGGAAACCAGCAGGGGCTGAAAGTTCTTCATTTCAGAAACTTTTGTAGGAGTACTTCTTCCATCTGTCTGCATTATGGGGATAGAAATTATTCACGCTTTAGATGTGAAGTCTTTCTGAGCTAACATGAGTTATTTCTTCAACTTCAACAAACCGCTCTATGAGGAACGGAGCTGCTTTGTTCCCATTTTTAATCTTCAGCTGTATTACAAGAGTGGATCTAAAACGGCATCGAGTTTTACAACGAGAACTAAAATAATAGGCCAGTTTTGATTAGACAAGAAACTAATCAGCACCACTTCTTTTTGTCCAGGCATTATAATTTACCCGAGAGTTCTGGGTTTCATCAGCACTACAAAGTTTCATAGGCCTGATAAACATATTGCTCCTTTGAGATCAGAATTTATTTCTTTTTTTTCTGTTTTGTTAAAATGGGAACAATGAAGACCAATGGATCTGACTAATTTCAGTACATTACAAGTGTTAATATTTTTAAGCCTTAAAATACAGTGTTTTTACTTTATATAACACCAAGGAGATGTTTGTTCTTGGAAAAATTGCAAGTGGGAGATTGGAAGTACAGTTTTAAATGAAAGTATGAAAATCTGGCAGTACTAAAGTTAAACGTTTCTTAGGCTTTTTTGATGGATGTGCATGCACACATTTTTTCATAGAATTTTTGTATAAAAGTTACATTTTGTATTTAAATGAATAAAACTAATTAAAAAGCCCAGTAAGGCCATTGTAACAAGCTGAAAATTGACACAATTGTGCATAAACCACGGTAAGCATGGGAGTACATGTGGATGACCAACTTTTACATTTCACAACCTCTCTTTGGTCTTTACTAGCTAGGTCGGGTCTTTCAAAGGATGCGGCTCCTGGATTTGGACAAACCCACAACGTGTTGTATGTAGGTCCAACGATTTAATTTTGGTTTTATGTGAACTAAACATTGAATTATCAACATTGACATCCTAGCGCATTTCTGCGTAAAACACGGCGTCGCAGTTTGGCTACGCTAATTTGGATCGTTTTCAAAGTAAAAACTCTTCACCTTGTGAACATTAGGCAGAATAAAGCTTATATCAAGCGTTGTTTTCTTAGGGCATTTGGTAAAAAACAAAATGAGTCCAAAAGCTGGTCTTAAACGTGGCCTTTAGTTTCCCCTTTGTTTGGTGCTTTCTTCATGGTTCCGGTACCGGCTGCGTTGTGATGTCATGTTCTACGTAATTACAAAATGGAGGCTGACATTTGCTTTATTTTTTAAAATCGATTTTGGGACGTTTTAAATCGAACCTGAATCGTAGCAAATGCGAATCCTAATTCTTAAGGGAATAATCTTTTTTTAAACATATATAATATGAATTACTTGGTTTTGCTACTTACAAAAACCCAAAAACAAATAGTAGAATACATCCAAGTTTTTAAGCTTAAGTTTAAAATTAGATGTTAATATTAATTTTATTAATACATGACTGTTAATAATGGCTTTTATGAGGCACAAGATTGGGAATTTATTTTTTCAGACACACAGTTACTTGCGTTGTTCCCGAAGTGATCAATCTTCAACGTGGGATAGTGAGGATTTACGCTCAGTATGAAGATACAGCGAGTAAAATCAGTAAGTTATAAAATAATTTGTTAACGTTAACCTGTTCTTAAAGGTATGCAATTGAATTTTAACGTAGATGGTTGGGATGATGTAATTTTATATTTCTATTTATGAACTTGATTTTAAAAAAGCCATTTGAGGAGCCATTTTTTTCTGTGAACTGGCATTATACATTATTAAAAAAAAAACTTAACACAACGCTGCTGAGATACAAAACATTTGAATTAGGACTGCACAGAACTTTAATCTTTTACGCTAACTTTTTAATATTTCATGATGCTAAAATAATCTTTCCTTGCTTTGTGAACCATCACATTTATAAATTCTTACCTTCCTGCTGTCTTTGACACGATGCAGCTAAATTGCCACGTATTTCATCACAAGAGCCCATGAACAATAACGAAACAACAAAACCTGTTGAAGTTTTAAAGTGCCTCACAGCAAGAAATAGTGGCATCAATTCTTCCTCTTTGTTTTGAAACCTTTCTGGATGGGGAGACGTTTGAAAATCCTGGAGTGTGATGCAAGAGAAAACTCCTTTAAGCATTCACTTTTAAATTTGTTTGAGAGTGGATTCTTGTTGTTGATCTGTTGTATTTTTAACAGTTTATATCCATCACGTGGATTCATTTTTTTATGTCCTTTATGAATAAATTTAACTTGAATATGATTTGTGTGAGGCAGTGATGAAACCGTCCAATCTGAGAAAAACCAAAAACACTCAGCTAATTAGGCGTCTCTGCAGCTGAGCAGAGATCTTTAGCTTTATGAGTTTCACTTGTGCTCTTTTGCAGCTCTGTAACATTTAAGTAGACACACACACACACACACACCAGGGGAGGAGGAATAACTTATTCTTCTACATTTAGGCCGTTTACGTAGAGAGCGCGGCAACTCTGCAGCCGTGTCACTTCAGCTTTTCATCAGCTGCCTTCATTATTTCACTGAGGCCAGTTAATGAGGCGCTGCGGGGTTGAGACCAGGCTTACCGCGCTCAGATTTCATCAACTGACCAAGAGAGCCGGCTGCCAAGTTCAACATTTCACGCGGTCTTCTCAGCATGGCGGTGCTCTTCTGTGTGACCGCAAACACGCTGCTGGGTTAAGTAGCTGATTTAAACAGTGAAGCTTTGGGAACTCGAGTCTTGTAAAAGTCCAAATCTGATTTCTAGACAAGGTTCAAAGTCCATAATTATTCTCTGATTTATGAGAATAAAGCATTGTAAAATTTTTAATTTTATTTGAAATGTTAGCTTGTTCTTTTCATATCTTTATTTCTGTTTTCCGCTGATTAAAAACACAAGGCTGTAATATTACATCAGGCCAAACAAACATTTTAATACAGAAACGTGAGTTTGTTAAAAAATAGAAAATAAAAGAAAAAGACAATCAATTTAATCTTTAAAATAATTATTTATTTATTAAAATAAACATCTTTAAATTACTAAGTTACTGTTATGCAACTGTAGTTCCACGAAATAAGAAACACCATTAAAATTATGTGATTAACTTTGTTCACTTGGTAAGTCATTAAAAATGCAAAACTGATGACAGGTCATTTTAAGCGTATTTGCCCCTCTCATGACAGTGTGCTAATTAGATAATTGAGTTATTTCAGATGAACTCTTTCACAGCTTCCCCTGCGCTAATGGTCTAATTATACTGACCTGAGAAGCTTTTCCTTTGCAAAATACAGAGAAATTTCATGTTTGAAGCTAATTAAGAAATACCACCTGCATAAATCTGAATAATGTGTGTAAAACGTATATGAACTGTTCTTACGGCTCTAATGAAACCTTGTGACATTGAAGCAAGTTTAATCTTTTGTGAACCTCGGATATTACTATTATTATTACTACTACTATTATTATTAGTGCTTGAATCTAAACTTCATGTATGTAAAAGCGGGTTTATTCGCACATTTCAGCAACAGTCAATTCAATGTGCTTTACATGATAAAAACAAATAAGGAGCATTACATTTTCTTAAGTCATTATGAAAATTATTAGAAATTATCATTGTGAACAATTGGACTAAAGACTAAAATTAATCTGTTATTAAGGCAGGAAGGTCTAAAATAAATTGTGATTTTCCTTTTATTTAAAGCAACTCAGTGTTTCAGCAGCTTTGTAGTTTTCTGAAAATTTGTTCCAGATTAGTGGAGATGAAAAACTGACTGCTGCTGCTTCATGTTTGTTTCTAATTCTAGGGATGCAAAAAAGACCAAAACTAGAAGACCTACAATAGATCTGTAATGTATTTTGTACTGCTAAGCCATTCAGTGATTCATAAACTGACAAGAGTACTTTAAAGTTTATTCTTTGCTAAGTTAGATCATGTGAACTAACTCTAAAATAAGCACACTGACAAAGTCCTAAAGGATCAAGATAAGAATCTCATGTTTCACTTTATCAAATGTTGCAGTGAGGTGAAAGAACCGCTGAACAAACAGCAGGATTGGCTCAAGATTGTCATTCATAACTCCAAAAAGGGGCATCATCAGTTCTGTAACCTTACACCAGAGAGTACAACCACAAAAGTTTGAGGGTTTTTTTCCCCCTGGAAACCAATTCTTCCTAGACGTCTTACCCTGACTGGGTCAAAAACATGAAAAATTCATGGGACCCGACTTCGTGTTCGTTACAAGTGGATGCCATTGGATATTTATGATACTCTTATGCTTCAAAAGTCCCTAAGCAGTCATTTCTTATGATTTAATAGATTTTTGAAATCTAAGCATCTGATTGAAGGCACATCTGAGACATATTATGTTAGTTTCTCTTTAAATTAAATCAAGGAGAAAAAGTCTTGAGATATTCTGATACTCTTACTGGAACACGCACCACTTACCCCCTTAGGCCTGGGCTGCTGAGATAACCTTGTCACGGGGTTGACGTCGTTTCACTCGCTGTACTGAAGATTGAAAGAGATCAATCATCTCTGATTTATTCTGCCACTAACCTTCACTGTCCTTTTTGTTACTTGTACACTAATGGATGGATCACACACTTCAGTGTTCCATTTTGCCATTTTTCAGCCAAACACCCAGACGGTAATGTTGAGTCTAGCCCTTACTGGGCTTTCTATTCCCATTCTGCTGTTTCACTGAGTTTCAAGAAATAAAAGCCCAGTGTTGGAGTCTGGGAAATTCACAAAATATACCTGAAAGATGGTGTAATATGCTAATTTGTGCAGCGCCGTGCAGGGGGACTACAAGCGGAAACCACACAGGTTTTATTAGGTCAGGTTTCTTTCACCTCCTGAAACGTGCCTGAATCCCAGCCTCATCATAAGAATCTTAATGAGTTAAGATCTACTCATGTGGTCCTGTTAGCTATAAGAACACACAGGAAATATATATCAATCCATATCAAGTCACTAGTCTGGAAATCATGGTAAGCCACACATACCAAGGAATCCACTTCTAGCTCTGCTTTCTGGTGGTTTTTAATGATGTCCAGTGATTCCTGATTGTGCTAGTTAACCCATTAAATACCTAAATCTGTAAGCATTATTCATGCTACCTTTAAATTATAAGATTCTTCAGTTTTGTGGATGAATTTACTACCATTATTTCTTGCCACTAACAACTGTAGGCAATTGGTGAATTAACTACATTTTAGCCCACACTGCCAGACTGAACTCCTCAACAAAGTCAAAGGGTTTTTTTACACTTGTTAGACTCTAATTAGTTCAGAACACAGGAAGGTCTCAACCTAGAACTTGTCGACAGAGAGAGAACATCAGAAGCAGAGGAACGGAAAAGAGACCTCTTATTCCTAGAGACAACTCCCATTGGTGACCCAAACGACACTTTGGAGGGCTCTCTGCAGGCTGCTCCCCTCGTTCCAACGAGCGGCTCATGCTCACTTCGATGAAAGGCCGTGGCGTTTCTTACATCTTCCTTGCTTTGAACTTCAAGTCCTTTTACTCTCAGATAAACAGTCACTGAGTGCCACATTGAAGATTAAAGAGTGTGTTGGGACTCTTGTCTTCAGAAAGGAAAATGGCTTTATGTAGGGAAGGAATCTCGTTACTGTAACATAAAGCTCCACAATAACCGAAGACTCATCTCATTATATTCTGTAGCCATACAGGAGGTTAAAAGGTCCTGCCTGCTGATGCTGAGGAAAAGCATAGCCTGGTCCACCGCGCTTGACTTTTCCTGCCACCGCGTAACAGAAATCTTCACACGGTTTGATGTGACTCACACACACCATCTCCCAAGAATCAAGTCTATGCATCTGTATGTTTGAGTGCAGATTATCTTGGGTGCTGCAGATAAAGGGCCTGTGACTGAAGGGGGAACACAATCATGAACAGATCTTAAGAGAGATGTAGAATACAAATTGCTAAATTTGCACATGTTGAGACGCCACACAGCTTCACGCCACAGATATTTATTCATAGAAAATGCTGAAGATATTCCAGAAAGGATAAATTTGTAGTTTAGTCGTGGTATGTACAGCAGAGATGGTGAGTTGAGTTTCAAACTCTGATTATGTTTGTTAGGAACTTCTGACTTCTGACCAGATTATGATAATCTGGTCAAGGTCAAGGAACTATGCATTTCTGAAAATACAACAACTTCTCTGCGTATCATCTGACGCCTTTAAATTGGTCTCTGTCTCTTTAAGAAGCTCCTACCTTTTCCGACACTCTGCCTTCAGCACGTCACGACAGCCATGCTTCTCCGTGATGTCGTTTACAATCGTTCTTACAAAAGCGTTGTAGTTCGCATGATGAGCTCCACCAGGTGTTTTCTAATTGCTGCTGCCGCTGGAATCCCCAGACGGTTGCCATGGGAGATTCAAGGATTCCTCAGGCATGAATGAATGAGCCTGAGCATGTTTTCGATGAAAGAACGACGTTATAGCATGAAATGAATCTAAGAAAACCAAAGGACTTTGTGCAAAAACGTTTTTATTAAACTTGATAGAATCATTACCACATAAGCCAAACCCAGCAGACTCACCCTCATAAATAAACAAAGCTGCACATATTTTTTTCTACTTCCTAAAGCCGACAGTAAACACCTAAACGTCTTTAAATTATTAAGTTCTCGACAGTAGATGTGAGTTGTAAGCCAGAAAACCTACATGTCTTATTTGTGCCTGCTTTCAACCTCGTCTTGTTTTCCTCGCCTTTGATTAAATTTAAGCCGATAAACTCACACCCTGTGAAATCATTCCCACCGAGATCTGCTGAGAAGTCCTCTCAAAGTCCTCCTCGCTGGATTTAAATCTGATAAATCCGCTCCGTCTCCAAGGATCACCGGGGGTTTGACTTGACGTGGAACTGTTGCAAGAGCTGGAAAGTTGCTGAAATCCCCCTCATCAAACTTCATTATTTCCTTGACGTCTGGTTTGAACTCAGTCACTTTATATTCTACAGCTGTTTGTTTACTTGCCGATGATAACTATGCACATAAAGCTGGATGTTTTTTGTGGGGGGTTTTCTGGATGCCAGCATCACAGCGAGGGAGAATACTTCTGATGAGAGGAAGTTTGTGGAAGCTTTTGATGCTGAGGGGTCCGCTGGACCAGAGGAAGTCTTCATGTCCCTGAAAGCCTGACTGTGGGAAACCTCTGTAATCTCATCTTCCCAGTGCCAAAGTATCAGCTCCAAGCTAGCTTTGTGGTGCCAGGCCTCACTTTGTTTTAGACACACACCTTTCAGATAACTACACTTCTGGAAATTGAAGTAAAGCTAAACGCTATCCCAGATTTTTTCCTTTTTCATTGGATAACTGTAATTAATTTTGCAATGAGTTTCCTCTAGATATTTTTGACATATTACAACTTCAAGCATTGCCTCCTCTCAGCTGTGATGTCTGTGTAATTTCCACATTTGTATTTTTTTTTCTGTGAGGTGTTTAAAGCTTACTGCTGTTTGTTCACTAATGTCCTGAGATCTTCACAGGCCAGCTGAATTTAAATCGATACTTATATTTCCATTACAAGTAATTGATTATATTTTAATTTAGGAGTGTCGTGACAAAATTAGCTGAAAACAGGCATACCACACTTTGTTTTTAGATCATTTGTAAAAGAGAAATCATGTAATTTTTGTACATTTCAAAGCTGTGCACTGCTGTATGTTGGTCAGTCACATTAAGTCTAAATAATATTCACTAAAGTTTGTTGCAAGAGACAAAACAGGAAAATGTTTTAGAGGTGCAAATATTTTTACAATGCACTACATGTGCTGTAAATCAAATCAAATTCCTTCAAGCTCATCATAATGGTTAGAGCACGTAGCAGTGCTCCCGGCTCACATGAAGCCATTAAGTGGCCAGGAGGAAAACAGTAAATAGACAATTTATGCTGAGGAGGAAGAGCGAGATCACAATCAACAGTAATCTCAACCCATCGCTGCAGGCTTGGCATTTCCCACCGACTCTGAGAGAAATAGGACCATCTGTAGTTGTTGTGCTTCCTCAGCAATCCGGACTGCTTCTGATTCAGCTGTGCACACGAAAACAAATATTAGAACAGCGCTCATCACTGGGCCTGCAGGAAACAAACTAAAATAGCTTAACTAATGTGGATATTCCTTTGGGTTACTTGGCACTTAGAAAGTGTTTGAGTAGAATTAAAGGACGTAATGTACAATTTAAAATGTGAATGTATGTGGAAGCAGGAGTAAAAAGATGAGAGATCTCTTATATGGTCTTCAATCAGATTACAAGTGGAGGGGAATTCATCAACTCCTGCGTAAGCCAAGAAGAAATGTAACAATGTGAAGATTGTGCATCA
Organism: Poecilia mexicana; assembly: GCF_051168715.1. Lineage (NCBI taxonomy): Eukaryota > Metazoa > Chordata > Actinopteri > Cyprinodontiformes > Poeciliidae > Poecilia > Poecilia mexicana. Next base: position 7,346,303 of record NW_028263388.1, read on the forward strand.
TGATTACTGAGGAGAAATTAATCACGGTTGCCTTAAAAGTGTAGTAAATTCCCACCTATTTCTGTTCAGCAATGTTTCATTTAAAGCATGATGACCAACTATATAGAAAGATGAAGTGAACCAGAAATATGTTTAAGGGACAAGAGGGAAATAAATCCAAAATTTAACCACTTTGTCACAGAGAACAAGGACGACAGGACAAATGGAAGAATGGAATGACAAAGGGAAGGAGACAATATTTAGACAATGTGATAGGAAAAAGACTTTGAAATACTTTTATTCCTTTTTCCATTTCTTTCCTACAATTATGTTCCAAAATGTTACAAACTAAGAACCCAGTGTGACCATCTAAAAATGGAGATTTGACACCTCAAAGACTTTGCAGAAAGACACAGCAGATCTACCCGAGTAAAACTGAGAAACTCCAGACAAAGACACAGATGTCCAGAGGAAATGAGTCACTTAACCAGAAGATCATAAGAAATTGCAGAATGTTGTGAAGATTACATGTTTATAATATAATGACGTTGTTTGGAAATTTTTCAAAGCCAATTTTCCTTAAAACGTTTTCTTCCCCCGTCATGCGGCTCCATTTCCTGTGAACAAGTAATTACCCAAAAATTAACACCGACACTTTCTTAGCTCAGCTACGACAGAGACAGAGCGGAACGGCGGCTGAATTTCCATAACACCTGTAGCTCAATCAGAAGGAATATTAAGTCCTCTAATTAGAGGATGATGGGGTCTCATCAGCACCAGGCTTTCTCATCACTTCAAAACTTAAGTTTTAGTATTCTTGTTAGACTTATTAAAACTAACGGTTGAAATATTTCACATGTTTTCAGTGTTTTTCCATTAATATCTTATAAAGTTGTTACGTGCTACAGTTACACAATTATTTCTGGTGAAATTTCCAGCTCACCAGGTGCAACATAGTACCTCAAATTGATTTAATTCTGTTCTTTTTCAGTCAATGGACACAGATTGGGCTTTTTACATGAGACACAATGCATGTATTTTTGGGGTGTCACATGCATCACCTCAAACTACACACCACATTTTTTACATGAGGTAGGTCAGGGATTGCTCTGTTTCAATTAACAGTAAAAGTTTTTAAGACCTTTTAAAAACACTTCTGATTTCAATTCAGGACCTACGTGAACTTATCGTGGTCACTGACTTCCTCCACTTTCTGCTCAGTTACAGTCTTGCTTCACAGCACAGTCCGGGTTTTCTTCCGGCAAATCAGCGAACAGAAGAAGTAGTTGTGAATGATGACATTGATTTTCTGTGCTGTTTTAGAAATGTAGCCTGTCTTTAGTTTTGGCAACGGAAATGAACGAACTCTGCATTCAACTTGTGCGACAGAAACACGTCCAACGTCTTAAAATTAGGCGCTTGTGCACTTTGGAGTCAGACACTTGATATCTGGTGTCAAGATTGCTCTAGATCGACATGTGGAGAGGAGACTCTTGACTTTTGCCTACTTTTTTGCTCTCCCAGGCTCTTTGTACAATGACAGATGAAATATTGAGACACTCTTGTTTTTATTTCCTGTGAGTAAGGTAATGTGTTTGTCTGGCACCTCTGTGCTGTCCTTGAATTCACCAGACAATTCAAAGGTGATGTGAGTTTGGTGGGTTTCACAACCTGGCTGTGCGCTGATGTGCTATTGTGCTTTCAGTGCTATTTTCATCTTTTATCGCATTGGCAGATAAAGGCAGTTCTATTGTAATTATGGACGGAGAACAATATTTATAGGAAGGAAATAATTATTTAATACTGTGGAATGGATGAGCTTTAGTTTTGTCTTTTATGACTCAACGAACGGACGGCAGCTCTAATGGTTTTCCTCCAGAACCCGACACACAGCGCTCACGCATACAAGAGTCTTCTGTAACCACAGAAACAAAGTAACAGTAACATAAAGTGATGGAGTTATATATATATATATATGACAAATAGCACCTATTGTAAAAATCTAAGCCTATATACTATCTCTATGGTAGCTAAAAGTATTGATGATCTATATAAAAAGAAATGTATTAATGCCAAATAGACGACTGAACTGAGGTTCCTCTGAACCCAGACCCAGAAGGTTCTACTGCTGCCTAAAATACACAAGGAACCAAAGCAATGGAGGAAGCCCATTGTCTCTGATAGCAGTGAAATTTATCATAAAGCAAAATGTATTGATTATTTCCATTACATAGTAGTTATATTAAAGATACATATGATTTTGTAGATCAAATTAAATCAGTTGCCTTACCTGACGAGTCAATTTTATTTACCATAGATATAAATGAAGGTATTAATTTTAGGGGGGAAAAAACCCTATTTAGTAAATATCCCAATAATAAAAGGCCAGACAAGGAACTACTTCACCTGCTGGACATTAACTTAAGAAGAAATGATTTTGAATTCAATGAATTGAATTCTTTCTACAAATCAAACGCACAGCAATGGATAAGAAGTTTGCTCCAGCGTATGCTAACATTTTCACAGCAGAATGGGAAACAAGAGTACTTATTTGCAGACAGGATGTTAGCCAAAGCGTTGTCCAGGTCACGTTTCTCCTGCATTAGGCTGAACTAAAGCCTCCCAACATTGTTTCATTCGTTGAACTTGTGTTTCCTCTGCCACTAGCTAGAAAGGCCTGTCCACTTTTGGTGTGTGACATCTACAGCTTTGCTCCGATTCCTGTGGTGCTGCATGGAGTCACCAGTGCATAGATAATACAGGATTACAACACGGCGACAGATTCGTTCTCTGGCATCCATTTGAACCCCAGAAGCTTTTTGTGTGCCTACAAGCATTAATCGGATTAAGTGAAACGATCATGCAGCTTTGCTTAAGCCTTTCAAGAGTTGTTGGATAGAACCGATGAGATTCTGATGCTGTAGTTCTGCGGTGTTTGTGGCGTTATCTACGGCATTGCATTGTTTCCGTTTTCAACTACTGTTTAACATTCAGTTTTGACTGGTGCGACATTCCTTTGAATGCATTATTCTTAATCTCTATAGTTAGTTTGGAGTTTAATGATATTGTAGCCTAAAACTCAAATGTTTTATTAATTAACTATAACAAAATACAAGTAGTTGGATTTTTTTTTAAGTATGTTATCTGCTTTGGATGTATGTACATGTATATTCAGAATATTATGAATTATTTACTTGAAACTGTTTCATTAAATTAATTGTGAATTACAAAATTGTCTCCCTTGTCACTTTAAGGTACTCAAAGAATAAAGTTAATGCCAGACACATTATCATTTATTTAAAACATGCATAAACAATTAGTCCCAACAAGAAAGGAAACAATTCATTCCCCTCCAGATTGGCTTATCAATCTGGAGGGGAATGAATATTTAATGAGTAAACAGATGGTAATACTTTGTAATTATATGAAGGAAAACTCAAAAGTTTTAGAAAACTGATGGACAACTGGAAATGATTTTTAAGGTTTTTGCTCACAAGAGATTTTGGGTCAATTTTCTCATTGTTTCAATTAGTGGCGTATGTAAACTTATGGTTTTACATTTAAAGGTTTTCCGAAAACTTTGCTAACATCTTGGTTTCATTTCTTTCTCTCCTCGAAAAATGCGTCATGCTACACTGCTGCTATTAACTCATTAAACCTGCCACAAAGAATGGTGTTATTAAATGCTAGCTGTTTTAATTAACGAGTTCTCTATGATTATATAAGAAGAAGAGAGAGGTGTACGGTGGGAAATGCTGAAGGACTTTCATAATTTTTGAACCTTCAGACTGCAACCTCCTCATTACCATCAAACGAGAAATATTATAATAGCAAAACAGAAGCAGCTAACCTCCTGAGGTACCCATTTATCTATAACTACATGTTAAAGAAAACATTTTGAGAAGGTAAAGATTCATTTTTATTGAAGAAATTAATCTCTTTAATAAAATCAAGATTAATTTAACCCACACCTTTGTTTGAATTAAAGAGTTGGCATGTAATGTATTCTCGTATAGGAATCTTTATCAAAACGAGGAGATTTGTGTTCGTGTTGCATCGTTTTTCTTTCTTCCTTGATGAGGCGCTTGCCTGATTTACGCTCAACTTATTTGTTTTTTTTTTTTTCCCTTTCTTTCCCTCAGAAGAAATATCTGTTTCCACTTTCCCACCACTGCATTTCCTTACGTCAGGGACATTTCTGTCACTCTGATGCCAGCTTTAAATTTAGATGTTTGGATTTCAAGAAAATGATACAACGTACTGCAACCAGCTGAGGTAAGATGCTACTAAACTTAAAATCAAAGTCAAGCTATTTGAGGAAGCGACATGAGAAACAAAATCATACATGTTGAAATTTAAACACCTTTCCTCACATTTCAACCACAGGGATTATATGCGACATGAAGTATTGTAATTAATTGTGAAGCAAAAGAAAACTTCAGTTTTTCCCGCTCAAAATAAAATAAAAAATTTGAAGACCTGACTTCAGATTTCAGAAGTGCCTGTGTTTTACCAGCAATGTTCATGTCAGGCAGAACCACTAATTAAAAAAAAAAAATTAACAGACATGCATTAACGTTTTGGGGTTTTTTAACGTGTCTTGTTACGTGACAAGACAACGAGACGTCTGAATCCTAAGGTGAGTCTTAGCAGATCCACTATCAGAAGTGGAGCATTGTGAGTTTTGCTACAATGCTCTACATAAATAAAGTGTGTGTATGTAAATATATATAAAATTGAGTTTATTCTAAATATAATGTACATGGAGATGTAAAAAAAAAAGGTGAGAGAAACATGGGGAAATGGAGTTGAAATGGGTTGAGGAGATTACTCTAAAAGTCTGCTTTTATAAAGGGAGAGAAAAAAATAACAGAAACCACAGCGATAAACATTCATATATAATAATAGTTATTTCACTGAAAAGTACATGGTAAAAGTGTAATCTACTTTAGATGTTTTTTTGCTTATTTTAGTTTTGAATATTTTTAATATTGAAAATCAGTTCAACAAAAGCCCAAAAAAATCCACATGAAGTTTACCTGTTTAATTATTACAGCCCTGCAGGTGAAATGTGTAACATTTTGTTAGCTTTCATGCCTAACTTTTCTTCAACGTACAAACAAAAGCAGACATGTTCTCATTATATTCTTTTTGGCCCATTTCTCAAAACATGTACATGTGTTCATGCTTGGGCTGGTTTTTCATCTTCCATCCTTTTAATATTCCAAAAACTGATTGCTGATATTTTCTATTTATTGACTGAATATAAAAGAATTTGTTACAACACAGAAAGGCAAATAAAATCTTAATTCAAAAAATGAGAAACAGAGGCATGGTTTGGATCATGTTTTATTCAACGGTCTCGGTTGAAGAATCGAGCATAAATGGAAAGAGAAACCGAAGGAGTCCACTGTGGAAAGTCAAATCAAAAGTGCCTGGAAAAAGAAAAAAAAAGAAGCAAATTTAAAATAAAAAGGAAGAAATAGTCAGAAAACTAGAAGTAAATAAATGCATCAGCTTCTGCAAGGACACCATCAAAGCTAGATGAGGAAGACCTGGCAGTCCGGCAGTGATATGCGACTGCGTACTGTATAGGTTAAACCTGGGCTGCCCAGGGAACTGGACGAACAGATGGTGAGTCCTTCAACAGCTCTCAGAAGGGTAAGCGGAGTGATACAGGCTCCTCAGGGAAAATAGAAATAGAGGTCACCAACTTCTGGTAGTTAAGGAAAACCTTACAAATGGATTTGCAGTTTGTTTCCTTAATCTAGTCGGACATTACCTGCTTAATAACAGGCTGCAGGTCATTTGTATTCAGAGTTGTAGAACTACTTTCTTAGTTCTACAATATTTCTTATTTTTTGCTGCTAGGCCAACAGAGGGACTGAGATGGAGGGCGGACAGGTAAGTTCTTCAGTTCACAAAGGATTGGAGCAAGGGAGACAGCCAACAAGGAGGTCCAGGAAGGTTTGGTTACTACGAGGGAGTAAGTGGAGCTCAGGCTAGTGATTGGCCATCTGAAGCCAGGCTTCAGGTGTGTATTGAGTAAAAAGGGGGCGTGTCCGATGAAGCCCCGCATAGACTTATGTCATCTTGCTGAAAACCACGTGACTGGCAACAAACGATGCCTCGCATTGCATGGGTCACATGACTGCTTCATTTTGCGTCGGTTTTCAAAATAAAAGCATGATGAGCCATGCTGCTTCATGGCATGGGTTATTGTATTTTATCGCGCATCAGAGGAGTATTTGTCTTCAGCAGTGGCAGAAATAAAAGAAACTTTTTATAGTTCATGTATATCAATGATTTTGATGATGGCACTCATCAAAATGTAATGTTTACTGGTTTTATCAATTGTTGATATGGTATATTTTCTGACTTTATATTTGTGTGTGGGGGGGGGGGGGTTCTGCTGCTGGATGCCTAGCATAGAGGAACAGTGGTTAGCACAAGTTTAGTGCTAAAAAACAGAATCACCTGCTAGATTTTACATAAAGGCATCCAGATCCAGAATGAGACTTTTTTAAGGCAGCAGTAGATCTCTATTGGAAGAGACAGCAGTGGAGGTGAGCCTCAGGGCATACGTAACTGAGCGAGAGTGTGTAGGATCCCTTCTGTGAGTCTGTCTTAGTAATGACCTGTACTTGGCCAAGTAGACGACTCAAGCTTTGCTGCTCAGTTGAGAAAACCCTTTTGAAATGTTAGTACATAATTCATTAGCCCACTTCTACTTCTCCAAAGTTTTGTCAGTAATCTTAAAAGTAGCTGAATGTTTGATCAAGGCAGATAAACTCTGAAGTACGGCAACTTTCAACAAGTAAGTTAAGGCTGCCGCAGACTTCATCCGAAGTTCTGAAATCCTCCCTCATTGACGTCAACGTGACGAAATCGCGACGTTATGTTCGCAGACACCATTATAAACGTGCACAAAACGTTCCCAATATTCTTTCAATGTAGAGAAAACAAAATTTCACAATTGCAGTGTTTTCGTTAAACGGTAGAATGGAATTAAAATCACATGTGAATAAGCTTGTTTGCGTAGCGTCATTAAAAGTCATTCATGGAATGAAAATTACTGTTTTCCCTTTAATTTAATCTAGCACTTGTAGAAAAGTTCACCTGAAGACCATTTTCAGGTAGATAAGGTACATTTTCTCCAGCTTTAAGACCAAACTAAGCTACATGGCACACAGCAGATAAGAAAAGCTTGTGAGAGTGTAGTAATTTCAGAAAGTCTTCTGATCACCAGTCCAAAGCGAGGGTTTAAGAAATTCATAAGGAGGATTTCTTAAACTCTTGCAGTATACAGTTGGCGTAAAATGCCGGACGGAAAGAGGTGAGAGGTGAGTGTTCTGGGTTCAGAGGGCGAATGAAGAATGGTTGCTGTGGTAACCAAGAAGAGGAGGCACGAGAACCAGCAATAAGCAGAGATTTTTGATCTTGGCCTTGTGAAATGGAGCTGAGTGTATTACTTCCTTTCCTCCCGCTGTCGCTCTCCAGGACGAGGACATGCATTAGCTGCTCTGTTGTCTGCCAGCACTGATGTGAACAATCATTAGATGGAAGGTCTCCGCTATATTTAGAAACTACGACTGAAACCAAATATGTACACACACTGGGAAAAAAATGCCAACCTTTATTTTCTTAGCTTCTTGTCATGAAATAGACAATATTTCCTATTTGGGGTAATTTATAACTTCTTCATCACCCCTAATCCACACCACCGCCACACAAAAAAAAAGAAAAAAACAAATGTAAAGTGCATGTGCACCCAGGATATTCAGCTTTTAACCTAACATATAATTTGGCAACGTAAGTGGTTTTAGCTGTTAAAATAATCCTGCTATCCATTAGCCTCCATAGAGCTATGACAGCTTTAAAGGATGCAGGTGTTTCTGAACTCAATCCTCTTTTTTACCTGAGTTTTTGCTAGAAGAGTTTACAGTCAGGTTTAGTTTGGAAAAAAACACTAGGAAGTTGTTTCTACAAATGGTAGGCGTTGGCATTTAGCTGCTTCAGGTGCAACACTGATTGACACATAGCATGTTGCCTGCAATAGTTCAGGTGCTTGAAGAGATTCCTCTGAAGACCATCCACAAAGAACTGTTAAAACAACAGGTTTTACCATTTTCCAAGTCCAGCAAAACAACCTGTGGCCGTTGTTCAGTTGTAATGAAGAGCTTCAGACATCCACTGGTTACCCTGTTACATTGCATTAGTGGGAAACACAGGAGCAAAGTTAACTGGAACTGTCAGGACCTATTGTGTTTCTAAATACATTGCAGCCTCACAGTTGGAAATCATGGATGATGTCAGAGCTGGACCCTTTTTTTTTTTTTTTTTTTTTTGGAAACAAAGGGAGAAACGATTCAAAATATCAATACTTTAATCCTCTGCTGAAAAACAAGCAGAAAAGCAACATAAAACTACTGAACGATAAACTCCAGTCTGTAAAAACCAAGGCTCTGACGCTGTAGATATTACTAGAAATCTTTACACCAGTCTTCTTTTCACATTGCTAGGATGGAAGACATTGCAATGACGTCTTTTCTGACTTTCATCAAAACTTTGCTCCAGGAGGAAAGCTGGTATCTTCAGCCTTACTCACATATTTTCATCAGTAATCAAATCCCTGAAATGAAGTCGAATTTCAGGACCCAGAAAGTATTTCTACAATTTAAAAAAAATAAATAAAAGGTAGATCAACAGATTGCAAAGGCACCGTAAAAATCAATCAATCCTTTATCTCAGCCTTGAGCCCTGGTTCCATCTGGAGCAGATTTTTCTTTTTGAAACACAGATAAAGATGAGGGAATCATACACTTGTCTTCCAAGATTAGATTTTGTGAAATCCCATCATTTCTAACATGTATCTCCAGACGCAGCATTTATTTCTATCTGTATTTCATTTTTTGATCTCATCTCTGATAGAAAAACCAGTTGGAAGCTTTGATAGCAATAAGTTCCATATGCAGTTTCTTTTGACAACAAACGAGAAGACTTACAACTGGTTTCTGGGATCTCTGATGAAAAAAGTAAAATAAATAGAAGGAAGATTTTGATTTTGCCTGACTTCCCATTTGAAACGGGCTTCCTGCTGTTGTAATTTAAAGAGAAAAATTAATGAACTGCATGGTAGTAGCAGACAAACCACCAGAGAACAAAACCGTCTGTTCTTGACTGTAATCTGAACACAGCATGGCGGAAATATGTATAAGATAACCATACATCAAAAGATGTGGATTTGATATTGAATCATTGTCTTTTTAAAGACTGACTATAGGGGGGAGAGAATTTATGAATGAAGAGTGATGCTGAAAAACTAAACATTGAATAATTTCAGTTCTCATTTCCTCCATTGTTTCTCTCTTTCAGCGCTGAAAGCATCTTGGATGTGGCCAGTTACCCACTTTATTGATGTAGTGTTTAAGAATAATCCAGAAGTATTACTGAACCGAAACACAGCAAATTCCACAGCACATCTAAATGTTAAGGTTGTCAAAGTTAAGATAGCACAACTGACCTACCTATATACATGAGTATGAGCCGATGGAACACGTCTTGTCTAAGGTTTTAAAGCAATCTGTGTTGTGATTTGAGTTCTTTGTATATTTATTTCGAGGTTTTTCTCTGTTTGGTTCTGTTTCCTGATAGTCTCTGTGTTGTCCTGTCTCCCCAGTTGATTGTGCTCAGCTGTTTCTAGTTCCTGTGATTACCTTCCCGTGTATTTAGTCCCGCCTCTTGTCTGTGTTCCTTGTCGGATCCTCATCAAGCGTCGTCTAACGTCTTCGTCTAAGTTTGTTCTGTTTCTGTGCGTTCTCTGCCAGTCTCCTTGTTCCTGAGTTTTCATTATTAAAATATTCACTTTCTTCATAACCTGGACTCCTGTTCGTTCTCACCACCTCCCAACATGTCAATCTGATTGGCTGACATAGGTTATACCTCAGCGCTGCACTGCCCCCTATGGGTTTGGCATATTTAAAACAACGCTCTGGTATATTAGTGAGTGTTTATATGGATGAAAAACAGTTTCTTAAACCGATACTGTGTACAATATAGATATTTTTAAATTATGTTACAGAGATATTTGGTTTTATGAGTACCCAGTTATGTGCAAGCAAAACTCTTTATAGACTTTTTTCCATTCCTTGTAAAGAGTCTGTTATGCACATTTGGTATTTTTTTTTTGCACTGTTGGTTCAGCCTTAGCCTTCTTATCTATCTGGTACTGCTTCATAAGAAAAGATAAATTTATACATCACAAAAAGTTTTTTAAAAATCAGATTTTTTTTCCACCAATAATAACTTTTTGTTAAAAAAAATAAAATACAAATATAAATAAAAAGCCATCCATGCCACTTTACCTGGTAGTTAGCCAGTCCACCTGCATGAGCAAGTCACCAGAGAGCAGCTTCTCATGACTGGACTCATTATTCATATTCAGGTCCACTGCAGATAAATGTGGTGGGGGATGCATGTTCGTCTCAAACAATGTGGAACAAGAAAGAGGAGGAACGAGGGTTTGGAGCCTTTCTCACACATCAGCACCTTAATATTAATCTCTGTTTACCTGAACACCTGCAGTAGAGGAAGAGGACACAATGTTAGCATAGTGCTAAGATAAATCATTCCATAATTAAGCATCTGGTTAGTGTAAACCAAAGTTGTTCATTTCCCTTCTGTACTTGTTATTCTCTCCTGAGTTTATATTTGAGCTTTGCAACATTTCTGACCTTTGTTGTCTTTCTCTTGTCGTCCTCTGCAGTACGTCGCTCTATTTTGTTTAATGCACCGAACTAATGAGCCAGAGGAAGCTGCCACTGTGACATCGAGGCTCTGCACTTCAGAATGCTAATGCATTAAACATGCTGTGCACTCATGCAGGATCATACTGCACACAGAACTGTGTACACCTGTAATTTAGCATGTGTGCACTCAGGCCAACAGGCTGTTTCTGAGTGATATTGGGAGGATTGAAACACAAATGACTGGTGCATTGTAGATTTTTTTCTATTATTACTATTATTTTTGCAATATTCTTTGTTGCTTATTGATACTGATGTTCTTAAAAAATATTTAATTCCATTTAAGACTCGACTCAGGTATTCATAACCTGGAGGACGAAAGCAAACATTCGCTACGTTTCCATTGCAAATGTGCGCAAAACTTTGTCGATGTTCCGCTAATGTCGAAAAAGACACAATTTTGAAATTGCGATGTTTCCATTAAATAAGAAATTTAATTAAAATCACACGTGAATAAGTTTGTTTGCAGAATAATTAATTAAATAACAGCAACATAACAATTCTACCTCTACTTGTCTCTTTTTGTCGTGGGATGCGAGAGAAGCGTCTCCATTGCAGTTTTACAAAATAAATTTTCATACAGCCGATAAACGACCTTATCATAGAGCGAAAACCTTTTATCAAAAAACTTTTCCTTTTTTTTGCCAAAATTGTTGCTTAGCAACTGTGACAGCGTGAAGCATAGAGCGGTGAAGAAAAAAAACAACGGAGGCGAAGTTTGTTTTTTAGCCTGTATTGCTCCTGATTTCTGTATTAGTTTACCTTTTGTAAAGGCTGTTCCATAGTGAAACAGATAAATCTGTTAGTTTGATTCTAAAATATTCAAACATGTATTGCACTTTTCTACAAGGAATAAATCTAAGCAAATTATTCATTTTCAAATATAATATTCTCCGGATCTCAGATAAAACATTACAGTTAAATAAAACAATTATGTTTGAAGGCTTAACTTTAACCAGTCGGACCAATTTACACAGGAATAAATTAAATAAATAGTAAACCAGACATTTTACCACTAGATATTACCGTCTGAATAATGTCGGTGTTTAACTTCCAGTCATTGGGGAAAGCTAGTGGGAGTTTTTATAACAATGTGCCAGGCGTTATCCCCGGTGTACCGAACCTGGAGCGCTGGCTGTTAACGCAGCGGGAGCAGACATCTCCAAAAATGTCAGAGCAACATTACAATTAGGTGACGTGTTGATGAACTGAGCAGATATTTGAGACAAACACAGCTACTCTTTTGCCTAAAAATGTAAAAAAAAAAAAAAATCATGTGTCAATTAAAGGGACCACGATTAGTTATAAGAACAGACCTTATTTGGGAAATATTTATTTTAGATGTAAAAACAGTAATAATACTGTAGGTTACTTAGTTTTTATAAATTTTAACAGAATATTTTCACAAGAATGTCCCCATGTTGTTCACGCTGCAATGCATTATGGGTAAATGACATCTAATGGTCCAGCTGTCTGGCTCCTCCAGTCAAAGCAGTGATGAGTAACATTATTAAGCCTTTTCAATTTGAACCAGAGCGCATCGAAATCGATCGGAACGTAGAAATCACAAGCGGTGATGCAGATGAGGAGGTGCAGCTGGGCTGCGTAGAGTCCAGTGTCACTATTAGCACCGACACCAGACCTCCATGGGTCCGGTCGGATCGGTGCTGTTAGTACCGCAGGCAGTATAGCTCCTGTTAGCATCTCAAAAGAGCGTCTAGCTCTGCCTGTCTCAGCACAGCAGCACGCCATTCGAAAAGAGTCCCGCCTATGTTCTTCAGAAACGGGTCGCATTACGTCAAAAAAATCGTAATTCGGTCACGTCACCACTTTGATTCCATTTGGAACTTCTTTTTCTTCCTTTTGTCCTTGTCTTTGAGCTAATGTGTAGTTTGCTGCAATATCAGAGGTTACAATATGTATTCTGACGGTAGAGATGTGTGACTGGGCGTGGCGCTGCATCATTTGCTGTGTAATCAGTCCTGATCGTCAGCCCTGATCGGCCTTTAATAGCCACTCATCAGAGCTCCCTTAACCTCCCAACAGACTGCGTTTTATCTACGAGGGTGACCTCTAAACACACACGCACAGCGCAGAAGGTATGTAACCCCACGCTGCGATAAGATCCTTGTGCCGCATGACCTTCTCGAACACTCACTCAGTCACAAGCTTTCAAGGAGAGGCAGCCAGCGTTTCCTCCCACCTGCACCTGCCTGACACAAGAGTTGTTTGGCGTTTATTTCTGCCATTCTGTCAGTATGATTTGCGTCCAAAGACGACATTTTCCTACAAGTAATTATTGTTATGTGTCGGCTTTATTTGCATTTGGAATTTACCGTCTGCACTGTTTGTCCAAGTGTGTGTGTGTGTGCGTGTGCGTGTGCGTGTGTGTGTGTGCGTGTGTGTGTGTCTGGTTTACAAAAAACAATTTGTTAGGTTACTTACCAGGACTGATGGTTTTCTACTTTGTGACTTTTAAACTCTTATAACTTTCTAGAAATATTAGTAGAGTAGTAGACTTTGCAAGTACTATTATAATTTAATTTAGTTATTTCAGCAACCTAACCTTTCTTTTGATTTTGATGGCCTGAAATAAAGCTGGTTATTTTAGAAGTTCCTGAGCACCATGACCTGCACCTTACTCCGTGGCTATAAGTGGAAATGCAGCCACTTGGGTGAAAAGGTCAGAGCTGTAAACATGTGAGTGTAAAGAGCCTGGCTGAGAGTCCATTCACTGTGAAGAAGCAAACAAAAACAAGGTGAGGGTGTGTTTTTCGGTCATTTCTGTTGAAGCAGATGGCAGAATATGGTGCAATCACAAACTGCAGCGTTTCCTATTGAGAGTCGTTGTGATAGAGCAGCACAAAGTAACCAGAGTGGCTCCTCCACCTTCTTCAAATCTAACAAAATTGGTGTCAAACCTTTGTGCTGGTTTGTGCAGTAAAATCTTTTGCTTGTGCCGGTATCATTTTAAAGATATTAATAAAGACGCTTCCACAGGTTGTCATCGATATCTTGAAAGTAAAAAGCAGCACAGACAAAAGTTTTTGCTGCACAAATGCAGCTGAGTTGATTGACACCAAACTTGTTAGATTTTGTAAACGTGAGCGGTAAGGGGGGCTGGTTGACCTTTGATGACCTCAGGAGACTTTTTATTAATATCTTTAAAATGATAGCGACACAAACTAAAATTTTTGCTGCACAAATGTTTGACACCAGTTTTGTTATATTTTAGGGGGGTATCTTCACTCAGGTCACAAAGAAGGAATAACTATATAATTAGTTGAAACTTCACCTTCTTACAGAATTTATTACAAACAAAAAATCTTACAAGTATAACAAAAAAAGAAGGCTTCTTTCTAAGTTTCCTATTAAAAACCCAGCACAACTACTGGAAATGCAAATCTGTCAACATCTTGTGATTCAATTCAGTTTTTTAGGGTAACGATTCGCATCGCGATACTTAATATTTGCCAATAAGTAGACTAGTTTCTGTGATGCAAAACGTTAAACTGCTCTATAATTTCCCCAACAGAAGTTTGACAGTTTCACATTTTGTCATGTCAAAAACCTCAAAGAGTTGAACACCAGTTCAAGATGAGTGATACGTAGCAATAAGCAGTCAAACATCTCTGTGCATAAAAATGTAAGATTGCCACAAAAATGGAAAAAGTCAGAACTGTTTATATTTCACTTACTTAGGGAAATGGGGTCAATCAATGCCTCAGACTCAGCACATTGAATACTAATCATCTCTCTGGCCCAAAGAGCCCACTAAAATGTCAATCATGTAAGTGGGTAGATTTGATTTCAAGTGGTTCAGCAGGGACTGTCCAATCAGTCCGATTATGTTTTGACACCTGAAATTGGACACACTGGGGGAAAAGGTTGCCAAAGTCGGTGACATCTGGGTTGATCCTGAGCGTCTTGGACGGTAGAGTGTTTCGGGAACTTTCTAGATAGGAGAGGAATGTATAACTCTCTGTTTTGATAGTTCAAACACAAAATATATCTTAATATGCGTTAATGTGCTCAGTGGAAACCATCTTGTTACTACCAGAGAAGCTAACAGTCACGATCCTTATCTCCTTTCTTTGGTGAACAGCCAGTCAGCATCAGGGAAAGCCAATGGCTTGAATATTTTAGAGACACTCTACAAAAAGAATCTGCAGTTAAGCAAATTCCCCACAAATAATTATGTGCTTGGCTCCACATAAAACAATGTGTAAAAACAGGTGGGCTTTGGCTAATAATTACATGCATTAGCAAGACAATTGGTTGACCTGGAATTTCATTAGAAGTATCAGAGTAAATGTGACTTAATACAAATACATGCAACACTTAGGATTTTTTTCTTATATTACAAAACAAGCTAGTGATAGTGATACAATTGTTCCTTTCCATCTAAACATTTACTTGTTTATTTGAAACTTCATGGTTCTGCTCTGCTCCTTGTTGGTCAGTCACATTAAATCTGAATGCATTACATTAGAATATGTTGAAACTTGACAAAATGTGGGCTGTGAACACTTTAGTTTCGTCTGTTGCCATAGAAATGTGACAATTTTATCAAGACATTGGCGACATTGCATGATTTTGTTTTGTCGAGTAACAAGCAAGAAATTCACACAGCCATCTGTTCTTATTGTTCATCAAAATTGGTATGATCTCTCTCAAACCTTTGCTCTGTGAAATTACAGGAGTTTGGCTTTGGCTATAGAGACCGTGCTCCCAGAGCATAATTCATCTATTTTTCTGAAATAGATGAATCTGTCTCAGTTGTTGCCTAGCACTTCGTTTTATTGCACTTTGCTCTGACTTTAGCACAAGAACTCAGTTAGAAATGTGCTTTTTATCCCTCCTTTAAAAGGTGATTTTTACCAGTTCCACTGAAATTGGCAGCTAAAAAGCATGTCTAACTTGGAGTGCTGGAAGTGAAATGTTCAGAGGACCACTAATGATTTTCATTCTTCATTTTCTCTTTCAAGCTGTTGCAGTTAATCTAACAATTTGACAATTTCCGTTTTTAAAAGAAAGTTCATCCTTTCACATTACAAACTTCTAAAATCATTTAAATGAGTCCTCAGATGGACTTTTGTTGGGAATTGGCATTATGAAAGTAAAATTGAATAGAAAAAAATTCTGATTACTTTAGCTTGTAATAATCTATGATCATAAAACAGTAAATAAATTGAGATGGTGGCCTCACTGCAAAACTAATCCTATAGCACTCATGTCGCCACACACACAATATCTATAAAAAATTTAAAAAGTTATCATGCCAACATACAATACATATGACAGAGTATTAGGGCCATTGTAGATAGAAAAAAAGAGGAGTAGATTTCTGCCAAAAAAAATCTAAATTTTTGAGAAAATTTCTGAGTTTGAAAAGTTTAGAATTTATTAGGTAAAACTTTGAAATTTCCTAAAAAAAAAAAAAACAAAAAGAAGAAGAATAAGAGGAAATTTGGGGGTATAAAATCTCAAAATTTGATCAGCTTACAAAACTCAGGAATTTAGAATTTTTCTACAAAATATCTGAGTTTTTCTTAGATTTTCGGATTTTCAAAAATTTCCACTTTTATTTCTAGAAAATTTTGGATTTTTGTTTCTAGCAAATTTTCAACCTTTTGAAATTTCCTTGTTTGTTTTTTTCTAGAAAATTTCTTTTTTTTTTTTCCATGCTATTTTTTGGGTAGAGATGTGCTCCTCTGCTTTTTATTTTCTATCGGCCCCAAAACGCCTTAGGAAATACAAGACTGAAAAACAACCTTAGTTGTTTTTTTTCCCTTCTTTGGGTCTTTGGTTTCTTTTTTCTTCCTTTTTAATCTATAAAAACAGTATTGAGCTGCGCTAAAAGCATGTTCTTAAAATTTACAATAATTTTCATTGTTCTCAATTAAAATTAAAAAAGTAATAAATTAAAACCTAGTAAACACCAACACATTTTTCACTGTGCCCTGATATGTGAAGCACTAGAACTCCAAGAGCGTGTCTCAGAACCATCAAAATATCTGTTTACTGGAAAGTACATTACCACACAAGTGTGACGGAAACTCCCATAAACATATCTGCAATTAGACCATCCAGGAAAAAGGATGTTGTATGTATAACTTCATTGTTTCAAAACTCCCAAAACAGGACCCTGAAATAACCAACAGTCTACGTATGAAGATATTGTTTAAAAGTTTTTGCTCTAATTGAATGCCGTTGTCATGGAAATGGAAATGGGAAACACATAAACCTGTGTAGAAACCTCACAAATGACTGCAAACCGTCACAAAACAAATGCATATTTCTATCAGGTACAGTCTGCACTCGTTTTCCTTGGTACGGTTTGCTTCTTGAAACCCTTTGATTGAATAAATCATCGGTAGTTTTAATATGTCTTAGAAATGGTGCCAGTTCCTCTCAGCTGTTTCTAACCGAGCCAGCTGAGCTTCAGGCCAAAGAAGTTCTGGTTTTGCTCCTCCACACAGTCAGATGTGATTTATTTGTTTTACCTGTTGCATCAAATTTGGCTTCAGGAAGTCACAAAGTGTTCTCTGCATGTTTCTGTGATCAGCTCATTTTCAGTAAAAGTCTTTGCGTCAAATGTGAAGAAATTCAGTTTCCTTCCGATGCGTTCTCCATAAAAGGAAAATGTATAAAAGAAAAATTTGAATAAAACCAATAAGAAAAAGTGTGCAAATTTGTATTTTGTCTCCCATACACAGTTTAAGCTCTACACGCTGACGGTGCAGTATTTCTGAGTATGTTTTCATTTGTTAGTTTTATAAATGTACGGTACATTCCCACTAAGTTCCAGTTTTTCCCCGTTTCAATTTATTTTGGTTAACTGAAATGTTTTCTAAATTTCAGATTTCCTCAGTGTTACATAACAACCTTATTTGCGACGTCGCATTCTGTTTTTGAAAAGGCTCGTTTTCCAGACACAAAAACGAACCATGAATACATTCCAAAAAACCGTGTGTGTGTTTGTGGCTTAGGGACACTGCAGGTTGATTTTGTTTTTACCATTATATATATAAGTATATATTTTTTACTGCAGGTGTCCCCGGGGCTGCTCTGTCAGCGTTAAATCCCGGCGAGTGGCTCTGCGGTCCGCTGCTGCCTGGAGATAGATGGCACTGGGCTGGAGCTGGGAGCAGAGCGCATTTCCTGCATACCTCCCCCCTGTTGCCTCCTCTCCCCCACTTGGGGCTTGTGAGTGAGAGCGCCGCGCTAAAAGCATGCTCTTCTCTCTCGCCTCTCTACCTCTGACACACACACACTCTGTCTCTCTCTCCCTTTTCTCCGTTACTCGTCCTCAGTCAAAGACAGGAGTCTCCGAGAGCAGCTGACGCTTTCCGTAATTCCCACTAAGCATCATTTCATTGACGGTTTTTCTCTTCCCATCTCTGTGTCTTCAAGCACTTTTTTCCCCCCTCTATTTTTTTCCTCTGAGCTGGATTTCACAGCTGCTGAGGTGACTTTAGGCGTCTGGACGCAACGGATGTGCGAGGGACAGAGCAATTGGGAGATAACTTTCCACTCTGCAGTCAGCGTAACACTTATGTCATCAGAGGAGTGTTTGTTTTGAGAGAGACTTCTGGAAAAAGATTTGTGTTTAATTTTTCAGCCATTTCTGATGGGATGTGCGGGCATTTTCACAGTGGGAGATTTTTTCCAGCAAGTGGAAAGTTTGGGACGCGGCATGGCTGATGGAACTGCAGCTGCCTACTGAAGCTCTTCCTCCAGTTCAGTCCAGGTAATGAGTGACTGATGTTGGTTTGTCAGTTTGCACACAGGTTGTCCTGTTTAACATCTGACACGATAAGTCCATTACACAGTGATGTGAAGCCACACTGACAGCTTTCTGCTACCTTTTCAGTCACAAAGAGAACTGGATGTATTTGTTCCTCTTCAGGTTTCTTCTATTTTTTATGCTTTTGTCAAATTTAAATGTTAAAATGTGAGAGTAGGTAGAAGATCAGATAAATACAATAACTAGTTGTCAAAAGATGACTTTTTGAGGAAATTTTCTATCTAAACCAACCTGTGTGGAAAGGCACAGTCGTGAATTAACTGATATTAACCATATTCCAGTTTACTTTCTTTATCCACAACCAGACGTGGTTAGTGCTAAGCCTGTAGATTCAAATCTCTTAAATAGAGCCTGTCTGACAACATGAAGTAGGCTAAAGGATCTCAAAAAGGAACATAGATCTAAAGTAAGTAAAAAGGTTGGCATTCAGTCTGTAAGGTTTTGGTACTCTGGCACATTGCAGTTAGAGCTAGAAACAGAGAAAACATGGAGCCTCTGGAGTACCACGTCTGTTGCTAAAGGTTAAGAGATGAAAAGAAGCTGGTAAATAGTCACGTACCACAGCTGTCCTGTGAAATGGTATATTGGTTTATTAGCCTGCTAGCTGTTGCATTCCAATGTTGTGCTGTTAGGAGGAAATTCAAAAGGTATTTATAGAAAAATATATAAAAAGTTAAGAGCTTACAGAACAACTTCATCACATGTTTCAAACTCAAGGTTCGGGGGCCAAATCCGGCCCGCCATAAGGTTTAATGTGGCCCTCTGGACACTAGAACATGGGTCCTTGATATATATATATATATATATATATATATATATATATATATATATATATATATATATATATATATATATATATTTTCATGGATATATATTTTTACAATCCAAAGATCCAATTTCGCCTTCAGTCCAGTGAAAGAAAACTTGTTGGGAGTCATAAATGGAACAAAACCTTTGGAAAAAAGTTAAATTGGAAGGAATTTTGTTTATTTAAAAAAAAACAATGTTTTTTTCTTTTTCTGTTTTTTGTTTTTTTTTTTTAAAAAGTGTAGGAATAGAATAGATAGATTTTCTTCTGTGGGATGTTGACATTTATGGAAATATATGTAAATTAAAAAAATAAATAAAATAAAATAAACCTCATAGTTTAAAACTTAAAGACCAGAAATTAGACTTAATGAACCTGGTCTGTTGAAATCATTCCTCTGTTGGATGAAGGTTTGGACTTTGAACTGTGATGCTGAAAGTAAAATCTCTCTTCATCTACAGTTTTCTAACACCCGCCGAAGAGCTTTGGGCCCAAACCGACTGAAACAGAAACTTGACCTCCCTTCACTAAAAGTCTAGTTTGTCTGAAGAAAAAGTAATCCTAAACCATGACGTTCCCACAACCGTAGTTCCCTTTGTGTGCTGTGTTCGTTTGGTGATGTGTTGTTTTTGTGCCAACCCAAACTTTTAGAATTGTGGCCAAAATTTCATCAAACATGGAAGGATCTTTTGGAAAAATGGCGTTTGTCGTTAAACTCGGTCGAGAATTTCAGAGACAACAGGGCATTGTTGCCACATGTAGAACACAAATTCCTCCAGTTCCTTCATTACTCCCCCTGCTAACATCTTTAGTCTTCTCATTTCATAAATACATTTTATGAAAAAAGTGTCTTTTTTTATGTCATAAAATCCTTGCAGGGTGTGCAGACTTCTTCTATCCACTGGTTTGATAAAACAGTGCCATGAATACAGCTGTTAGATAAATATTAAATGCATACAAATTGTTCAATTACAGAAAACAAACATCCCTTCAGTGTGAACCACTTCATTTAGGTCCCGCTGAGGATATGACAAATATTCAGGCCACACTCATTCAGAATCTCGCTTAGTTAGTAATGTCAAAGTTTCAAGGACGGGCTCCTTTCTTAATCTGGAACATTCACGGATATATATTTTTTAAATATTTAAATAAGTGTCAAGCAAACTGTAATGAATCGTGTGCTATTTTTACAGCTTCATTTATAACTGCACAAAGAAAATACAAGCAAAGGAATTTTTTTTGGCTCCAAGTTCTCTGAAACGAAAGATAACGATAACTACATGAGAAGTGAAAATGGAGTGCAGACAAGATGTTTTGCATATAAAGCAAGCTTATCTATTCAATGCCTAATGGCTTTTTCTGTTCCAAAATAGAGAACAGGACTGTCAGAATATTTGCCAATAATATTCTCCATTATTTATGCAAGATAACTAAGAGGCACTGAGTATTGAAACCAGATGTATATGTACATCTGTCACTGACAGTGAGTCAGACTCAACCTTTCCTGTTGTAGAGAAAGTTAAGAGGACCAAAGTTGGCTATATTTACTAAATGCCAGATTTATCAGACTGACTATATAAACTGATATAGTTTCAGAATGTTCCCTTTTGATCTGGTTCATCTGCAATATTTGTCTTTATTGGAGGCACATGTGTGAAAACTTAAAGGCAAGACATTAAAGACTTCACTTCCTTGTGTGACATCATGGCAAACTTAACCAAAACTTCTGGAAGACAACTGCAGACATGTACAAGTCTGGTTCATCTTTTGGTACAAATTCCATCTCTTCAAATATGGAAAAAAAGAGAGAGAGAGGAAAAAATGACGCCACCAAACCATTTAGCCAGGAGACAGCTTCCACAGTCCAGAGACAAACCTGGTTTTTAAACAAACATTTTACACCAAAAACATAACAAAAGTAAAACATACATGTAATGTAGTCTGTTGGTTGTAATGAACATTGTCAGATCTGAAAGAAAAAAAAAAGGGGGATGCTTATGATACTGCGAACGGCATCCCAACTGTCAAGTAAAGGACTAATAGTAATGTGTGTGTGTGTGTGTGCGGGGGGGGGGGGGGGTTGCTGCAGGAGGGACTGGTGCACTTCACAATATAGATCCCATCAAAAGGAAAGAACATTATGTGAACATATTGATGCTGCATATAAAGATACCAGCTAGAAAATGTTACCACTAGTCATAGAATTGTGCAAATTGAAATTTTAAAAACAAATTCGCTTGATGGAAACACGTCAATTAAAAAAAAAAAAAGAAAAGTTTTTTGATAAAAAAAATTTTGCGCTTAGATGAGGTGGTTTTTCGGCCTTATGCTGTTTACAGTTTCCACAAAACACCACATGCAAAGCCGGTCCTAAGTATGAGGGGCGTCTGAATTAGATGCCAACATTTCCTCTGTTGGAGACGTTGATGAGCTCCAGCACCATATATCATTTAACTTTTTACATCCGTCACTGCCATTATTTTTTTATGTATTATTGTGTGAACAATCTTATACACATATGATTTTAATTCCACAACTTATTTAATGAAAACACTGAAACTGCAAAATTGTGTTTTTTGGACACTAGCAGAATAAATTATATATAAGATTTGCACACAGTTGTAATGAAAATGCAGCTTGTGATAGTTCATGCGCAAATGGGTCTTTCCAATGTAAAACAAGCCTAGCTGGTGTAAAAGCAGCTCTGTCAGGAAGAATTGGCCAAAATTTCAGCAAACAATTATGAGGCGTTTGTGGAAGGGATACACTTTAGATACTGTCTTCATTATCCAGCCGTTTGGAAAACAGCAATAATTTTGCTGATGCTAGCTGATCTAAAACAAGAACTGCTGAGTAAATATGATTATGATTAAATATGACTCTTCACTGTTTCCCCCACATCCAGGAATGACGACTGCGTCCATGGAGCCCGTAGGAATCCTGGTGGAAAGGGGCGCCAATGCCACCGTCCCACCCGTGAGCTCTCACCAGGACGCCGCCGCTACCATCACCATGGGCACCATCCTCTCCATCATGTGCTTCGTCGGCGTCTCTGGGAACATTTACACCCTGGTGGTCATGTGCCACTCCATGAGGACCGCGGCGTCCATGTACATCTACATCATAAACCTAGCTCTGGCAGATCTGGTGTATCTTCTCACCACCCCCTTTGTGGTGTGCACTTACTTCCTGAAGGGCTGGTACTTCGGGGACGTGGGGTGTCGGATACTGATCAGCATGGATTTCTTGACCATGCACGCCAGCATCTTCACGCTGACCGTCATGAGCACGGAGCGATACTTTGCGGTGCTCAAGCCCCTGGACACGGTCAAGCGGTCTAAAAGTTATCGGAAGGCTATCGCGGTGCTGGTCTGGGTAGCCTCTCTAATCCTCACCCTGCCTATGATTGTGACCATTCAGCTTACAACAGTTAGAAATAAGGCAATGTGCCTGCCCACTTTATCCCAGCAGTCTTACAAGATTTACATCTCTTTTCTGTTCTGCACAAGTATCGTTGCTCCGGGGCTGATCATCGGGTACCTTTACATCCAGCTAGCACGGACATACTGGATATCACAAACAAAAAGCTTCAAGCAGACCAAGAAACTTCCTAATCAAAAGGTTAGTACTTAGCAAATGATCTGTTTAGAATGCTTTGCAAAGTGTTAACTTTTTCCACACCTAACCTAACTACAACTTACACCAAACTTTGACATATTTTATTTTGATTTAGGGTGACAGAACACCTTATTAGGGCCATTCTGACAACATATTAAAAATACAAAAATAAGATTCCAAGAATAAATGTGAATACATTTTACGAGAATAGACTCGTAAGAGAATAAAGGCATAACATTTTGAGAATAAAGTCATGGGATTATGTGAATTAAGTTGCAATAGAACTGCATTCTCGTAATACTATGATTTTAATCACAAATTATTGTTTCTTATGTGACTTTATTTTATTTTATTTAACTTACATGACCGCTCCCATGAGATCTTTCAGCGTTACTCTACAGTAACGCTGAAGACTTCGAATTAATATGGGTTATGACATTTAATCTTCCTTTGGCATCAATAAACCATTTTTGAATTTGAGCTGAATTTGAATTCTTGTAAAACTATGACTTTATTCTAGTCATTTTTTTTCCTTCAAGTTTCTCTAATACTCCGTTGTACATTATAAATAATGAACAATCTTAAAAGTTTGGCATACGTTTAACTCACCCCTTTCATAATCCGATGCCCTTAAACAAAATGAAGTCCTCAAGGTTTGTTAGAGGACATTAGTGAACAACCAGCATGACGACGATCGAGGAACACGGCGGACGGTTGTGCCGCTTTAAGGCAAGCTTTGTTTATGAAACGAAACCATAAAATGACAGGAACAACTGCAAAGCTACCCAGGAATGCTCATCCACCCAAATGAGCAGGTCATTTAAGCAGGAAGCAAGGAGCCCATTAACACCACTAATGGTGTTTTTTCAGTTCTTAAAAAAAGTAACATACTCACATTAAAAGGCATGTGCAATTGAGTAAATCTGTACATTCATTTAGTCAAGAATATACAGGATGGATAAATGTGTTCTTCTAGCTGCTGTACCTTTTTGCTCACAATTGGGTACCAAGGCTTTCATTCACTCTGCTCTCTTTTCCTTGAACTTACTACAAGAAACTTTGAGATGACTGAAGTGCTTTTACATCCAATCTTCAAGTTCTTGAGGCAGATTTAATTACATGTACCTGTTTTTGTTTTTGTTTTTTTAATTGATTGTCATTTTCTTTAAACTGTGTTACTTTCTTATGTTGTATTTGTTTCTGTCTCTTAGCCAGGACTCCCTTAAAAATGTTTTTTAATCTCAATATTTATCTTGATACAATAAATAAAACATTTTCAAAAAATAATTAAAATTGTGCATAAAAAACTGACAACAAGAAGTTAAAAAGAGTCATGGAGTTTGTTGGGAGCAGTGATGGTTGTAGTATTGCAGCTGCTCATAACGCTGCTTTGTGCACCCAGGATGCAACAGCTTGTCACTGAAGAAGCTCTCCAGTTAAGCAGCTTCTTTGTACATGGAATGGGAGACACAGTTAGTGATGTGATTTTTTTGGGGGAGGGGGTGTTTTGTTTTGCTTTATGTTTTATTCCCTGCGAATCTGTTGTTCACACTCCAGTTCAGTAGGGGGCGACAATCTCTCTTATAAGTTAGATACCAGCTGGCAACCGCACTTCTTTTCACCAGTTGTTTGAAAAGAAGAAGAAGAAGAAGAAGAAGAAGAAGAAGAAGAAAAAGACGCCATTATAGAAAAGAATAACTAGTGAATTATTTTCTACATATACATACAATGAATGTATATGTTTGTGAAATAAACCAATTATGTTACGGCCATAATATATTGTTCACCAAACCTTTTTATCAAAAAACTAGATATATATATTTTTTTTACCGTGTTTCCATGAAGCGAATTGATTTTAGAAATCTCAAATTGCGCATTTATATAGTTAATGGACCATAAAATTGCAGCTGATGTCCAGGGCTTCTTTGTATCCCCGGTCTATTTCTGGTCAGAGTCCTTCTGTCTCCCACCACCTGATTTGAGTGAAGAGGGGAATAATTAATAGCTATAAAGAATTTACTCTTAAACCACAAATAATTCTAACGCAAATAATAATTTGTGGTTTGTGGTTGTATGGTATTGCTGAAATCTTCATTTCCCCATGTTCCTCTAGGTGCTGTACCTGATCTTCACCATCGTGCTCCTCTTCTGGGCGTGCTTCTTGCCCTTTTGGATCTGGCAGCTGCTCCAACAGTTCTGCCCCTCCTTGCCCCTCTCCCCCAAAGTCCAACGCAACATCAACTACCTGACCACATGCCTGACGTACTCCAACAGCTGCATCAACCCGTTCCTCTACACGCTGCTCACCAAGAACTACAAGGAGTACCTGAGGAAGCACAAGAGGTCGTGGTCAGCCGGCAGCTACTTCAACAGACGGAACCGTTTCCAGCGGTCGCCCCGGAGGTCGCCGTCCGCCAGCAGTCAGCAGTGCACCGAGAGCTTCATGCTCACTCACACGGCTTCCCTGCGCGTTCACAGCGGCCTGTGCGGTAGGAGCAGCCTTCTTCTGGCTTGAATTAGTGTAATGTGTGTGTATATATAAATATACTTTCAACATCAATATCTTTCAACAATGAAACCCTGGCAGCAACCTGATGCTTTAGTCTAGGGCTGTCAAACTCATTTTCATTTTGGGCCAGACCAATAATCTGAATGTTCTTGAAGGGCCTGTTCTGACAGAATGTATTGATAAAACTGTCCATTTGAAGACTAAACACTCGCATCATCTTAAGAGTATTTCACAGAATGAACACTTCATAGATCAACACAAAGCTTTCACAATCCAGAAGCTTATTGGATTTGCTTCTGGTGACTTAATTAAATTGCAAGAAACCATTATGTTTAACATTTCACTGATGAAATTAGACATGCATTATTCAAGTTGGAATCTGGATCCATCAGCATCCAACATCCTGATGTATTTTGTCCTGAATTTTCCAAACCTGTATTCTTTTGGCAGATACAGGTATGATACTATTTATGACTATATGAAAACTCCTTGAAAGGAAAGACATATTTCTTAACGCTACTGTCTTTACAAAGTTTGTGTGTTGGTGAGATTCTCGACAGTTACCAAAATGGGGCATTTTGGGACTACTTTTTTCCAAAGATGAAGGATTATTTTAGCTTCCTTTTAACTCTAGGTGCCCCACTTCCAGGGTTGGAAAAACACTTTTCTGTATTTGTTCATGTGCCCGCCGGTTATGAGTCATGCATGCATTAAAGGGCTTTAGATGTAGGGCACAAAGGTTCCCTACAGGGAAAGCAGGGTGATAAAGAGCAGATTGATGGGAAATGGAGGGAACACAAAGTCTGTACATATGTCTGTACAGGTGAAGCTGAGAAACGGAAAGAAAAAAAAAAGCAGCTGCAATTCAGTGCAGGGCCTGATTTAATTCTGCTGCAGGTAATATCTGCTATATAGGTAATGAAATATCAACTCAGAAGTTTGATCAGAACTAAATTCCAATGGATAAAGCAGAATATTACAGCTCTCTTCACACAGGAAGGCAAATAGAAGAACAAATCCAAAGCTTGCAATCAGATTTAGAGTATGGTGTTTCTTCGTCAGCTTTGTTTGTTGTAGTTTCTGCCCATGCTGCCTGCTTTATTTACCGTCAGGAATTTAATAAGTCACACCAACCATAACTCACAAGAGCATAGAGGACGACACAGAAATGCTGCACTCACTGCAGAGATGGAACAAATTTAAAGGGGCAGTATTATGCATTTTACAAGTACATAGTGTCATTTTATGGCACAGTCAAGTAACTGTTACTTTCAGTTGTTATAAAAATGCTGTATATATCTAACATGACTTAAAAAAAATTGACTTTGCAATTTATTGCCTTGAAATTGGGCCTCTGTCTCTTTAAAAACTCCTGCTCTTTCTGAAACTCCGCCTTCAGGAAGTCACCACAACATGTCTACTCTATTAATCCTTTAGCAAAGTTTTTGCCTGCTACTCAGAAGTAGCTCCTTATAATGAGTTCCAGGTGTTTGCTAATTGGTGTGAACTAGTCTGAAGGAGCTGAGTGGGGGAGGGCTGTTCTGTGTGGCAAGAGCTCAGAGGAGGAGCTTCGTCCTCGAAGGCGGAGCTAGATCCACCCTGGTGGTTTACACAGCTGAATGGTTGCCACGGGAGATTAAGATTTCTCAAACATGCATGAAAGAATCAAGGCAACGCTCCGCGTATGTTTTTGATGTGGGAATAACATTATAACATGATGTAAAAGTAAAAAAAGTCGACTTTACATAATACTGTCCCTTTAAGAAGCTCCTGCTGACATTCCACCTTCATCAAGTCATCACAACAACATTCCTCTATCAAGTGTTTAACGTTTTCCCCAGCATTTCACTGAGAAGTGGTTCAAATAATGCAGATGTGCAGTTCCACCAAGACAGAATTTAACAAGTCAGGTTTTGACTTAAATATTCTGCACTTCTAGATTATTTGAAACAAATTGTGAAACATTTCCTAGCTCGTCTTATTCTTGGAAACACAAAGCGCTGTACTGTTTGTTCCTGTGAGATGGAAATGAAGTTACATCATCGGCAGTCACCATGTAGGTTAATGGTCAGTAAGGTCAATAAGCGTTTTCGTCATCTGCTTTTCCTCCAATATGTGGTGTAATATTATAAAGAGACATAATCCATTTAATAGCTGCTGAAGTATTTTTACGGTTTCTTGTTTTTTGTTTCTCGCCTCAACTTTACCATGGTTTTCCTTGTAAATCACCTCATATACTTCACACCACGCTTAGTTTTAGCAACTAATAAAACACACACACTCTGCTTATGCAAGGTTTGTTGGTTTAATAAACTCCAGACAATACATCTGGTGTGATTCTGACTGGGGTTGTGTTAGGGGAGAAGCAAAGAAGCTGATTCATGCCTACACTGGTTTGTCAAACCTTCAAAAGTTTCTTTGCTCCTCTTGAGCCACTCTGCTCCTGGATTCACATCTTCCTACTAGAGGTGTGTGGTACTGCATATTTTGGTAGTGAACCGATATGCTGTAAATACAGGTTGCCTGCATTGCCAATACCAATACCAATACTGATACTTGATATATCTTCAAACTTCTGAACCTTAGGAGTTTTTGTGGTTTTCCTGTGAATTATTTTGTTGAAACATTTGACAGAAGTTTATAGGTGTCTACAAAATACTTTAATAACATATTAACATGGTTTGCATGCAGTTTTTTCTTAATAAAGTACAAATAATTATTTTTTGTGGTTGAGTTGAAAAACT
The DNA here is from genome assembly GCF_051168715.1 of Poecilia mexicana. Lineage (NCBI taxonomy): Eukaryota > Metazoa > Chordata > Actinopteri > Cyprinodontiformes > Poeciliidae > Poecilia > Poecilia mexicana. Next base: position 7,374,576 of record NW_028263388.1, read on the forward strand.
ACAATACAAAAATAAAATAAAATTTCAAGATGGAATCCGAAATTAAAATATTGAGATCAATACGAACTTGGTAGTTTGGTGGTAGTTTTCTATTTCTGCATTGATTCGCGTCCTACAGCAGAAAGGCATGTCAGTCTCAAAGGGTTGTGTTTTAAGCTGCTGCGAATTACAAAACCTTGAGATTAAGATTTTGTTTTCTGACCACTAATACCGAAGACGAGCCTAACATGAAACAGGATGAAGACGAGGAATAATTTCCTCTGTAAAGTATGGTGTGATGATCAGACACTTTGCCACATTAAAATGAGGCATCATGGGTCATACAAAGATAAAAAAAAAGAGGTTGTCACTGTTTTTTTTTTTTTTGAAAGATAATGAAACAGAACATATGGTCAGTTCAGTGCAGAAGTTGTTGACCAGACACATCAGTCTTCTTCCTTAGCCATCTAAGTTGTGGTCGATCTCTTCTTAAGTCAAGATAAATATTGAAAGATTCCAGGATTAAACGAAATACTAACAAAAAGTACTTGATATGAGATTTTATTTTTCCAAATATGCTTGTTGCTGCCTATTTTAATAATTCAAATGTACCTTACAACCCATTAATATGGACAATGGAAACCGACTTAGCAGTAGCACAGAAACTAACCTAAACATTTTTCCCGGTCTGTGCTCTAGAGGGTAGAGTGGGGATCTTCCAAAGTATGAATGGCATTTCTGGATTGACTATTTTACAAATGGCATAAATAGCGTGTCAAGTTAAACTTTTTTTTTTAAATTAGGGGGTGGAAAAATTCATGAATTGGCAAATTTTCATTGAATATTTTTGAAGGAAAAAAAAAACTTTCAAACATGTAAGAGTTAATTCTGATTTTGCTCTCAGTGACTGTTTAAGAAAATACTGGTTGCAATGACCTCAGATTATAAGTTAAAGAAATATGTTTTTGAACCTGGTCTTGTTTGCCGTGGTGATGGACAGGCTCACCGAATGGATCGGGTCAGGCAGGACTCCCCAAAGGCTGTTTGCAGAGAACATTGGGTTCTTTAGTGAGAGAAGAGTGAGATTGCAGGGGAGCCGGGAGATGTTGAGGTATGCTCTAGGTCAAAGGTGAAAAAAGGCACCAGAGGCAAGTCAGAATGTGTGCATGTATGTGAACGTGATGAATGTTTTGAGGAAGACGCCGAGGTTTTCTGAAGGTAGAGAAACTCATCTAGCTCCCAAAGGACAAGAGAGGTGAAGAAGAGAGCAGAAGTGATGCTTGTTAGGGAGGATTTGTGACAGAATGATGGCTGCAACAATAAAAAGGAAAGGGTGACTACATGGTGGTGTTATCTGCTCTGACATCTGCTTTGGAGAGAGGTGAGCTTTCCTGGAGGTGGAGGAGCTAAAAAGATGGTAAGATTTTCACAGGAAGTGACCAAAATGGACAGGATTAGAAATGAGTAAATTAGAGGGACAGCTCTGGTTTAGCAGTTCGAGATGAAGTGTAAGACGTCTGGGTGAGATGAGTTGGTCATGTGCAGACGCGAGATAGTAGATGTACTCTGCTAAGGATGTTAGACTAGAGGGCTGCACAGGAGGAAGAAAGGAGGAGGACCAGAAAGATTAATTCAGGAAGATTGTACACAAGGTCATTGACACAGAAGAGGACACCAAGAACAAAGTGGGATTGAGACAGATGTTTGGGCACGGGGGTGTCTAATGAAAACAGCTAAATGAAGAAGAAGCCTCTTTTGTCTTGTTTTGTAGCAGCAGTAAGATGTCGCAGGGCAACAAACAACGCCTGCAAACATTGTCGCATTTTTTCACATCACAACCTCAAATGCCAGCGTCTCACAGGACACACCAACACAACGGAGCAGCTACATTGGTAATGAACTGGAAAGAGTACTGGGTACACTTCTGCTAATCCTCCAGTAGCAGAGCTAATTTTTTGGTTAGCACTTTAGCGCTTTTGCTAACTCTGAAAACATTTAGCTCACTTAGCTTCCTGTAAATGAATATTTCCAGATTATTTCTAACGCTTTAATTCACCAGGCTGTTTTGTGAGCTTACAATTGAATAAAGTTCAACATCTGTGTTGAAGCTTCGGGTATCGATTGTTTTCGCTTGCATTCATACTCCTATTTTGAAGTGGGAGGAAACTGTTCCGTTTTATCTCCTCACGTTCATCACCTGTGATGCAGTGCAGCAAATGACATTCATTCGTTACCCAGAATGCATTGCAGTAGGACACAGTTTAAAATCTGATGTTCTGCATACTTTCTGACGGATGCCACACGTTAATATCAGTTAGTTAGCTTTACTCAGCATCTATAAAACTGAAACCATGAGTGAAAGGTGTGTTCAAAAAAAAAATCACTTCTTGAAGCGAAACCGTACAAGTTGGTGTGCAGTAACAAATTTGACCCTGTGGAGGGCGATATACTGAGTTGTAACAGTGTGTGTCAATGTGGTTGGATTTAGCGCTTTAGAATTAGCTTCTGCTAAATGCCATTTTTGGTATAGTGTTTTAGCAATAGTCAAACTAATGTTTATGATTAGTGCTTCAGAGTTAACACACCTAACTTTGTAGTTAGCAATGACCAGAACTAGCTGCTTATTTTTCAACAATAAAAATATAAAACTGCGGCACAGATACGTATCTATCCCCAGTACTCTATCATTCATTCATTCCATTATGAGTTTTCATAATGTCTATCATGTAACATCCCAGAAGAATATCTAAGGATGTATTTTAGTAAAGTGGAAAAATGTGAAACGGTTGAATGCTGAGTACTGTTGCTTGGCACTGCACGACTTTTACTACATATGTTGCCACATGCTTTTAATGCTCTTAAATTTTTAGAATGCAGGCCATTTTATTTTGTAGATGCGCATAAAATGTTAACCGCTCTGCCAGCTGCTTGGAAGGGAACACGTGAGTTACCTAACGCATACTGACATTTATTATTGGAGCCTGAAACTTGGAGAGAGAAATAAGAAATTGTAGGATCCAGGGATTTATTTTTTTATGTTTTGGAAAACATGTATTACATTGTTAACTCTAAGCAGAGTGTATATTTTGCCACAAAATAATCCCTTTGACTAGTGGAGTTGTTCTATTCATATAAAACATTCATATTCCCAATGCACTACGACATTTATTCTTGGTTTTGACAAAGCGCCCCAGGAAGCTGCTGGGCAGAATGTGGACATTGTTTCAGTCAAGTCTTTGTGCCGTGTTCATGTTGTTATAAAATAAAAACCTCACCCAAAAAGTGGGCAAAGTCTATCTACTGGGTTTGTTGTACTGTATTATATCCATGAGGAATAGACATAAGATTACATTCTCTCGGTGCAAGCAGCATGGTTCTGATAAGTTCCTGCTCTCGACCCGTTCTAAAAATACAGCTATAGATCTCGCATATTCATTGTTGCACTGGCAAGTCGGATCGCTTGTCTCTTTCCTGGTAGATAAAATGAGGAAATAAATCAGCAACGCCAAGGGGGGATTTTCAAGAAAGCGTAACGGAATCATGCTTTCTTGATACCGTGTTAAATGAACTTTTCTCTGTTTCTTCTTGCCAGGGCAAAGCAGGTGAATGAAGACATGCAGACTTTTTGCAGTGCATTTGTTCTACTCGTATGCATTATTCATTAACAGTAGAGTGCTTCTGTAATTTTTACAGGCGTAAATGCGGAGCTTCCCTCTCAGGAAAAGGTCAGATCCTTGTGAGCTGGTAAGAAAAAGCAAATCAAAAGATGAACCCAAACAACACAGTTTGAAATATTACTTTGTTTGTTTTGCTCTGGGGGTGCTAAAGTTGATTGCTGGTTACTCTATTAAAGATTACATTTACATATATCTAAGAATTTATTGTACTGCTATGCAAATATCCTTCCTTTTTTTCGCTGTTTAGCGTAAAGCAGGAGCGTCCAAGCCCAGCTATCGAGAACTACTATCTTGCAGCTTTAAGATGCTTCCCTTCAATAACTCACCTGAATCAAATGAATACCAGGCCTCTCTAGAGCCTGACGACTGCTGCAGAGGGAATTCAGATATTTGATTCAGGTCTGTTGAAGAAGCACGGTATCTCTCCAGGACTTGGTTTGGGCACCATTGGCCTAAAGATTCAGGCAGTTCAGGTTTCAACTTTAAAGACGTATCTCGTCTCGGCTGGTTCTGGACTAAACAAAATATTCATAATTTAATTCTGTAAAAATGTATTCATTTAATCAATGGAGTTTTGTGGTTCTCTTTTTACTGGTAGATTATTTCAGTAGTAACAGTAGAACATGCAGATTGATCCTTTCATATTGGGAGTAAGTCTAAGGTGGTGTAGTTCAACTACAGTAGGCGTCTTGTGCTGGTAGGATGGACCAAGAGATGAGTAGATAGAGCTAATCTTTGCCTGAATCATTATTTTCAGACTTATACATATGACCATGAGGTATGCGTTTCGACCGAAAGAACAAGATCCTGGTTCCAGGCAAATGGAGTGAGCTTTTTTCTGTAGGTTGCACAAACCTACCCTCTGAATAGAGACGGAGCTGCAAACCTTCAGGGATAGAAGCTCTGTTTAGATCCTCCGTTCCTCTTCATTTATGGAGTCAACCGAGGTGCTTCGGGTGTTGTTGAATTAAAAAAATATATATAATTTTTGTTCATGTGACAATAATTCACAAAACTATTTCTCTCCTTTGATGATTTACTGATGACTCAAGGCTTGGCTACGCAAGGATGTTCCTGTTGTTCAACTCGCTGCACTCACAGCATCCCACAGGGAGAAAAGCAACAATCAAACAATGCATACATGTTTCACACAATGGGTGACATGGAACAATAACACAATAATACAATGATTGATTCTAAGAAGAAGCAATCCATGGTTAAGCCTTAGAATCCCCTTTGATGGTGCACATGCTCTTTCAGTGGTGGTCAGGCCTCTCCTTGTCTATCACCCTCTCTGCCCTGTAACTATCTTATCTTGCGTTGTTGCTGGGGTTGCGTCACCACCCATAACCTCAGCTTGTTGATGTAACTTCTGGGTTAATGACACATTGTGTTCTGTGTCAGACTATCGCATTCCCCACCCCAAAATGACTTGTTTTTACGACTTTAACAACATCTAATCGGGATACAGCCTGATAGCCTCACTTTGAAGGTTTTCTAGGGATTTCAAACACAAGCACAGATCCACAATTTGTTGAAGGAACCAGTCCTTTGTGGACCAGGTCAACCAAACTGGAGAATCCAAACACCCATAACCCTACGGTTAGCTAACCCTAGGAGGAGGGATGTCTGGATTTGCCTCCCTGACATGCAGATCCCAATCGTGAATGGATGGATTATTTTTCTATTCCATGAATACGGTCACTGGCCTTAAACTGATGCTTAACTTGTTCTCATTGACACTGTAGTTGAGATAAATGGTAATGGTGCTTTATCAAGTCCAGAGATCCCCAAAGCGCTTCACACTACATTCACACTACATTCAGTCATTCACCCAGTCACACACACATTCACACGCTGATGGTGGCAAGCTACCACATTGTAGTCGGCCGTATTTGATGACTTTCAGACATCTTGTCTTCACTCAGTCATGTAATGACTTAGTTTTTGTTCAGACTTGAAATTACAAATTTTGAAGACCTTATCAGAGTTATTATTATTATTTGAACTAGCTCCTTTCCCTTCCTTGCAGGTGGTTGGGTTTTAGTTTTGTGTTTCTGGAAAAAGGTTTATAATGTGATTTTGGAAGTATACTTTTTTTTTTTACCCCAATAACTGCTGCTGACTTCGCTTAGTGAAAGCACAAACATCACTGCAGCAGAAGCAGATTTATGTTTGTTTCTTTCTTCGTCAAAGCCCATGTCCCATAGTTGGAGTGGAATTTGACAGCCTCCACTTCTGTCAGTAATTTGAGTTTGTCATGCTGGTTGCTGCTGGTTTTGCCTGAAGGCTTTTGCCTCTAGCAGGTTCAAGAACTCCGATTTTCCAGCTTCTCACCGACACATTGGGAGCTCTCTCCTAATGACAGCATACAACTTCTCCTCTTTACAACTCAATAACTGTAACTTTGTAAACTACCAAATTCAGCTTGTAGAAACTTCTGTTTAATAATATTGCTTCTTTTTTTTATGTGCAGCTGTTTTTTAAAGTAAAATCCTCCAATTACAAAGCCATATTTCTGCTACTTGTCAGCATGTGAAGTACTGTCACGACTGGTATGCTTCCATTCTGACACGAGTTTCTATTTATAGACTTGGTGCACAACCTGGTTTGCACTTCGCTGTTGATGACAGGCAATTATGCACTATGTTGTGTTGCACTATGAAGTAAAACTCCAATAAAATATGTAGAAGTTTGCATCTTGTAGAAGTGTCCAAAGTGTTACATTTTTTGCATTTAAACATGATGTCATTAGTTTGGATTCTGTATTGTGTATGTAGCCTCTATTCCTACCTAACTAATTCCTCTCGATTCTCATCTCCCTTCATTGATCCGTCTGTGGTTTCTCCCATTAAGCTGGATTTCTTCAGTAGAATTCAAACTGACATCGATTTTGTTTTAGAATTGCAGTCTGCCTCTCGTTTCTGCTGCAGCAGTAAAGGAAGTGAATGAAGCAGTTCAGTCGGCGTTGGCCAGATGTTGAATTTACATTAACAGCCATCTTGTTCGGCTCAGCACTTCTCTCTTGGCAATGGAGGATGGTCGTTTACAGCGCAGGCAATTTCCTGTAAGCTTCATAGCACCGAACCAGCACGCTACACACATCACGGGTAAAATTTAAAACCTTAGCAGTAATTAGTGTCCCCCTGGAGCTGATATGTATCAAAGTGTGTTTGCTGTTAACATTATTTAGTTGTAAGAGCCAAAGACAACAAGCAAAATGGCAGCATATGCATGCAGTGTGTTAAATGCACAAGAAATCCAGCTGAGTATGTAAAGTTTATTGGTTTTGACAGAATAAGCAACAAGATGATCTCATTATATCAATATTTATCCCAAAGGGAAAAACCTACCACCATTACTCCCCACAACACAGTAAAATGCCCCCTTCTTCATAACAAGCCTCTGGTTCTCCGTTGCCCATATTAAAGCAGCTTGTGGTTTGGCTCTGCTGATTTTCCATCCATGTGTAGCTGGGTGAGAGCCTCTGACTGTGTCCGTTCTTTAATGGAGATATTCACACATGGCTGAACTGGAGGACTTTGTTGTTCAGAGGGACAATGATCTGATTTATGCATGAGGCTTGGCATTTTTCTTATGATGATGCAGAAACGTTCAACTGCACCACTGCATACATGCAACTTTGTAAAATTCCTAAAGATTGTTTTGTGGCACAAGATCATCCAGTTACTTCATCCGTTTTAGATTGTTAGATCCACAGTAAACACATAATCTTACACAAGACCAGTTTCTAATTCAATATTTCATGTAATTGCCTCCTAAATCTAATTGCTGGATGTCCCTCACATGGTGTCAACATCTGCCATGAAGCATTTGATAAATGGTAATGAGACTTTCACATTGCTGCAGAGGAATGCTTGGCCTTCTCTTCTTTGCAGAATTGTTCTAACTCAGCCACATTTAAGAGGTTTGGAGAATGAACAGCCAGTTAAATGCCAACCAGATTTTAGTCCAGCGTCTCTTTTTTTTCCCCCCTTTTGAGAGGTAGATCTCTAATAAACGTCAGTGACTTTATCTGTTAATGTTATTTATGTCAGTGCATAATATGTTGATCTTTGGATTCTTAACTTACTTCTTGTTGTGAGGCAGGTTCTCCTTTTTTTTAACAGGTCTGGCTGTAGTCAGACTTTGCCATCACTAGTGAACTTGAACTCCACTTTCCAAATACTGTGATTAGTCACAGTTGAATTGTAATCACTTTTTCACATTGGGACCAGTTTTCTTTCCTTTCCCAAAATATCACCTTTTGAAAACTATTTTTCACCCTTATTCAGGTCTTTTTTTCAGTTCAGTGATCTGAAACATTTATGTGTGACCAAAAAGTCAAAACACTAAAAATCTTTAAGAGAGGAAAGTCTTTTCCACAATACCTGAGATTGTTCTTCACTGACTCTTTAGAAAAAGGTTCGACCTTCAAAGAAAAACTCCTATTTTATTTGTGAAAACAGCTAGAAGGACAATATTTCTGTGCTTTATTGGAAACATCGTCAGACAAGAATAGATTTACCTTCATGGGTGCTCCAGTCTGTCTGGCAGAAAAAATAAGCTTCAGATTTCTAGGAGTTGTGAATATAAGCCGCATCAGTTTGTTGAAATATTGATTCAGAAGAGGATTTTGTGTATTGTTTTTGTAACAAATATAACAAAAGTAGTTTGAAGGTCAGTGCATGACGGATTAAAGCTCAGGTTCCCTCTCTACAGGTCATTCTGACAGTTTCTCACTGATTCCTTCTTGCTTACCCAAGACAGCAAGAACTATCGATCTCCTTCCCAGAGATTGCATTGACTCGACTCCTTTTTGGGAAATGCAGATGAGGATTGCTGATCTTTTCTAATCGTAGCAGATCCGAAGCTTTGCCGGCGATAGCTGCAGGAAGTGTTGACTCGGAAACCACCGCCTGCAATCGATAAATGTTCCAACTCACCCTCCTGGTGTCCAACAAGATCCTACGGAGATGAAAGGGGATTGAGTGCCTCTTTATCTTGATTCATGTTAATCTTCTGACCCTGCTTTAAACAAAAGTCTTAAAACATTGAAACATGTGATCTGTAGCACTTAAATGCAACACACACACTTTCCTTTCCTTTCCTTTTTGGGGTCACACTCTGGTTTCCTTGAGGCTCATAAACTTTAGTACTTGCATGTTCCTACATCCATGACGGGCCATAAGGGACACACAAGCTCCAACATCTGACATAGTGAGTGCTTTCAAATGTTAGACAACCAGTTTTAAGTTTAAGCATAAGAGCTTCTGGGTTTGTATGGGATCTATCTTGCGATTAGTTTGTGTGGAAGCCCATGGCTTCTGGGGACGTATCGGGCTGTGCAGGCCTCTTACAGGCATCCAACCTTCCTGACCTCCCATGGGTTAGCATACCAGGCGAGGCGGTTATGGGTCTACTCTGCCCTGGTCCCTCTAAATTTTTAATTTTTAATTATTTTAAAAAAATATGTTTTGATGGGGGGTTTTTATTCCACTTCCCGATTTTGCCTGATAAACACAATGATGTCTAGTGGTGGTTGTTTTTGGATTAAAATGTTTAATTGAGTTAATTGCAGGGTCTGTAGTTAATTTATCGCAATTAATCACATTTCAGTCAAAGTATATGTAGACAAAATTAGCAACATTTTGAATTCAAAAACCCTTTTTGCTGCTAAAATATTGAATATGTAGACAGGAGTTCAACAACAATTATATTGTGTTTAATCAGTTTAGTTTATTCAAGCATCAGATTGGTGCAAAATAGTACTATACTTATTGAGCTTTGAGTGAAGCTAACCCTGATGTAGCTTCTTTAGAGGCTGCTGACATTAGCTCTGGGGATGTCTGTGTTGCTGTTTTATGTTTAGCGTAGCCTTTATGCTTGAATAGCTTTACTGATGGACTAGCTGCTTCTGCTA